>NW_006408784.1:1563566-1677617 GCF_000296735.1 Chrysochloris asiatica
AAAAAAAAAAAAAAAAAAGACACCCCTGCGGCTTGGTGCTGGGCCTCCTGTTCCCTCTTAGATCCGGTCATGTTCTGGGGCTCTGACGCCTCTGCTCATGACACCTACTGACCTTGTTTGCTGCCAAGGAGATCCTCTTTTTTTCTGGGAGAAATTCCTCTCACTTCAAACACTTTCCTTAATTTACATATTCTTCCTCTTCTGTCAAATTTTATTTTCCTGAAGATCTTCATTTTCTAATCACACAAACTCTCTGGGATAAGCAAAAGGACTCCTGAGTAGGCATAGCACTGTGGCCAAACTCTTTGGTAAGCAGATGACACCTTTGGGTGAAGAAAAAGACACCTCTTTCTCTGGGCAGGTACATCCCCACCCCAAGGACATGCAGTTTGGCAAAGCTCGGCAAAGCTCCTCTGTGGCAAGATGGCACAGGATTTATAACAGGTTTAAATGGGAGAAAGGAAATACAAAAATACAGGAAACAACAGAAGTTAATCTTTGAAAAATATTATCTTGCTACATTTATTTGGAAGTCTTGGTGTGGTGCTATAGGATAAGCACTGGACTACTAACCACAAGGTCAGCAGTTCAAACCCATCATCCGCTCCTTGGAGACCCTATATAGGGTCACTATGACTTGGAACCAACTCGGCAGCACTTAACAACACAGCAATACATTTATTTGAGTTTATTTTATGTTAAGGAGAGAGCAAGAACAAGGATTTAAGGGAGAACAATGACTTAAATAAATGTGATTAAAGTTTTTGAATACATTAAACATATAAATCAAGTCCACTGCAGTTGAGTCCATTCTAATTCATAGAGACCAAACAGGACAGAGTAGAATTGCCCTATAGGATTTCCAAGGCTGTAAATCTTTATAGAAGCAGATTGTCACATCTTTATTCCGTGGAGCAGTTGATAAATTAAAACCACAAAACTTTCAGTTAGCAGCTGAGTTCTAACTCATAAAATGTATCAAAAACTGGAACTCAACAGATTGTCCTGCTTTTCTGGGTCATGCAAGTTTTCTGCCTTTGATAGGATGCACTTTTCTATCAAAAGTTTTAGTGGGAAGTATTTGAGTTTTCCTTTCTTGACAGGACCTTACACAGTTTCTGGCCTTCACCAGTTTCTATTATACAGAAGCCCGGGTGGTGTAGTGGGTAACATGTTGGGCTGTTAACCACAGGGTCTACAGTTCGAATCCACCAGCTGCTCCTCAGGAGAAAGCTGAAGCTTTCTGCTCCTATGTAGATTTATAGCCTCAAAAACCCTATACAGAGTAGATCGGTGTTGGAACCGATGCATTGTATGCTGTTGTTGTGTGCTGTTGAGTAGGCACAGCAGAAGGAAATACTTACCAGCTTCTGAGCCATCCTTACTGTGACTATGTCAATCCATCTCAGTGGCTGAGCCATCCTTACTGTGACTATGTCAATCCATCTCATTGGCTGAGCCATCCTTACTGTGACTATGTCAATCCATCTCATTGGCTGAGCCATCCTTACTGTGACTATGTCAATCCATCTTATTGGGGTTTTCCTCTTCTTCACTAACCCTGTGCTTTTCCAAGCACGATATCCTTCTCCAGGGACTGGGTCCTCTTGATATCATGTTCAAGGAAGTCTCACCATCCTTGATTCTAGAGAGATTCTGGGTGTACTTCTTCCAAAACAGATTTGCTTGTTCCTTTACCAGGCCACGGTACTTTCGATGTTCTTCTGCAACACCATAATTCGAATACATCGATTTGTACATATGTAACTGATATACTAAGCTCTGGTAGTGTGGTGAGTTACGAGTTGGACTGCTAACTGCAAGATCAGAAGTTCCAATCTAGCAGCTGCTCTGTGAGAGAAAAATGAGGCTTTCTGCTCATGTAAAGATTTACAGCCTTGGAAACCCTATACAGGATTGCTATGAGTCAGAACTGACTCTATTGCACATAATCACCGCAAGTACCAATTGATGTATTATATAATATATAGTAATCTTTGTGTGGTGCTGCAGGATAATGCACTGGACCACAACGTCAGTTTGAACATCAAGGTCACTGTTCAGACCCACCAGCCGCTTCCTGGAAACCCTATACAGTTGGAACTGACTCGACAGCACTTAACAATAACAATCCTAGAATATGGTAGGATCTAGAAGGAAATGGGAAATCCAAGACCCAGCCTCAGAGAAGCATATTGGCTGGGACAGTGTCGTCTCAAACACCAGGTCTCCTGGTGCCCCAGGAGAAGGTTGAGAAATTGGGTAATCAGGAGGTGGGGGAAGTGCCAAGACGGTTTAATTTCCTACCAGAATGGTGGAGAAAGGAGCCCTGGTGGTACCGTGGATAAAGCATTGGTTTGCTAACTGAAAGGTTGGTGATTGGAATCCACTCGCCACTCCTTGGGAGAAAGATGAGGCAGTCTTCTTTATAAAGATTGACAAACTGGAAACCCTATGGAGCAGTTCACCTCTGTCCTGTTGGACTCAACTTCATGGCAGTGAGTATGTATTTTAAAACTGTATATACTACAGATGATATGCATGTGCTTCTATCTAGTTTTCTATCATCTATCTATCCATCAATCTCTCTGGCTGTTATGTGCCATTCAGTGTGTTCTGTTTAGTTCCAATTAGAAGCGCCCATAGAGTTTCCTAGGCTAAAATATTTTTTGTGTGTGTTCTACCTGGACTCCTGGTGTGGCGCTGTAGGATAAACACTGGACTCTGAATCACAAGATTGGTGGTTCAAACCCACCAGCTGTTCCTAGAAAACCTCATACAGGGTCTCTATGAGTTGAAACCGACTCAATAGCACTTAACAATGAAGTCCGACTTAGACTCCTGGTCTGGCATTGTAGGATAAGTACTGGATGGCAAATCATAAGGTTGATGGTTCAAGCCCACTAACTGCTCCTTATGAAACCCTGTACAGGGTCACTGTGAGTTGAAATTGACTCAATGGTACTTAACAACAAGAACAATAGTCCGACCAGTAGTGCTATGGCTCCATACAATAAGCACTGCATTGTGAACCATAAGTTCCAAAGTTTGAGCCCACAAGTCACTTCACAGAAGGATGAGGCTTTCTCCTCCTTCAAAGATTTAAAGCCTCAGAAACCCTATTCAGGGTCGTTATGAGTCAGAACCAACTCCACAGCACAACACCATCCCCATTGTCCTATCTATTGCTTGTCTGAAAATTAATTGCTCATGAGCTTTTAAGACTTTAGACTCTACCAAAGTAGGTTGTAAAACATTGGCTTTGGGGACAATATTATGCCACCTGAGACTATGGTCCTGAGCCCCTAGGCTCATAGTCTGATACCTTCATGGGAGCAGATTGCCAGGTGTTTTCTCCTGTGGACTCGTAGGTTCAAATCCCCAGCCTTTCAGTTAGAAGCCAAGCTGTTGCACAAAAAGGCTCCTTCATATTGCAGGGAGGGGGTGGGGGTGGAGAAATATATGTATATGTTGTTGTGGAGTCCTGGTGTGGCACTGTAGCATAAGCACTGGACTGCAAGCCACAAGGTCGGCAGTTCAAACCTACCAGCTGCTCCTTGGAACCCCTATACAGAGTTGCTTTGTTTGGGAACCGATTGTTATTATTAAGTGCCATTGAGTCAGTTCTAGCTCATAGCGACCCTATATAGGATTTCTGAAGTGGTAAGTCTTCACGGGAGCACAAAGGCTCATCTTTCTTCCAGAGTGGCTCAGGTGTTTGAAGCGCTGACCTTACAGTTAGCAGTCTAATGCTTGTCCTACAACATCACACCAGGACACACACATGCTCTGTCTCTCTCTATATATTGCAATACCTGTAATATTACATGATTTCTAGTGAAAACATCCGTGTACTACTAATACTGTAGTGATTTTTTTGCCGACATTGATAATTGAGGGAAATTCAGGTAAAGATTATGAGTTTAAATTGACCTGAGAACAGTGGGGTGGTTTCTTTTTTTGGGGGTGGGTGGGTAGTGAAAATGAAGATGTAAATGCTTTTCATCCAAGTTTATGAACCTGTGAATTAGAACCAGCTTGATTAATTCCAGGTTTACAACCCTTTAACAAAATGTTGTTTAATGCCATCAAGTTGGTTCCAACTCATAGTGACCCTGTATAGAGTTTCCAAGGTGTGGCTGGTGGATTTGAATCACTGACCGTTGCAGTTCAAACTGATTGCTGTCCAGTGCTTACCCTAACGCCACACCAGAACTCCAAACAAAAGGTTATTGTTGTTATGTGCCGTCACATTAGTTCTGGCTCATAGCGACCCTGTATAGGGTTTCCGAGGAGCGGCTGTTGAGCTTGAACCGCCAACCTTGTGGTTCAAACCAGTCTTTCAGTTCAGACCCTGCATCCACTCAGATGTTTGTCAGTCCAAATTTATGGCTAAACTGTTAGTGTGGAATGGCCAGCAGGGGGCAGCATATGACTGGAAGTGGGGGATTCGTTTCAGAGTGGAGTTGGGGCCTAGTTTTATGTCTGAAGACCAGTCTGATGATAAACAATTAGATCTAAAAGCTGAGCTGCTTGCCACCTGTCTTATTTGTTCTGGGGCCCAACTCATGCCTAGGTGTGCTGCATGGGCTGTTGACTGAGGGTCCCTGGAGGAGATGCCATCTGCTCAACCTAGACTGGCAGTATAGGCTAGGTTTGTCTGAGCACTGTTAAGTCCTCCTAGGAAACATTAGCCTTTCCTTGGGGCTTTGGGTATCACGATACAGGCCCATAGTTGATCAGAGTTGGGATTTATCATCATGTGTGGGCTTGGAAGACAGCCTTCACCTCCTTCCTGTACAGCTGGATGGCTCTTCATGGGTATAGGTGCTGGCCACTTCCTAGCCTACCCTACCTTTCTAGCCCTGGACTCAGTCTTAGAGTCTCTGGGAGGGATGGTGCTGATATAGTGTGGGATTTTTTTATGGGCTCTTCCTCAAAATCATCCTCTGGAGGAGGAAGGTGTTGGTTGGCTATATGCCTCTTGCTCTTGGAGGAAGTCTTGAAGCAGAGATTTTACCTGTGGCTGCTTGGAGACAGACCTGAGATTCATATATGTACTTTTGACTCCAACCCCACCACACCTGCCCCCATCCAATTTCAGGCAAAATTCAAACATTTTGATGACATTAGCTACCTGCTGGCAGTGCTTGGGGTTGGGGGGGGGGGAGCTGTGAATCACAGAACCACCCTCACAGACCAGCAGTGTACAAAGCCCCAGCATCTGCTCCATTGTGTCACTCTTAGTTCCATAGTGTAATCAAGATGATAGCATCTCTTATAACTGGGAACAGGTGGGGACAGGAAGACAGTCTAGAGCGGGGAGATATGAAGGGTGGGAGGATAAGGGAGTGGTAGGTCCCAGAAGGAAGGGGTGTAGGAGGAGGGCTCAAGAAGGCTCATTCTCTCCCTTTCTCTCTGCTCTGCTGCCTCTTCCTACTTCTCTTTGGAAGTTTTCTTGGGAGGAGGCCCTGCCCACCTGCTCCCTTATCCTGATCCATCTAGGAAGTCCTCCTAGATGTCTCACTCTTTGGATTTGGAAACTTCACAGCCCTGGGTGGGAATGGGATAACATCATAGACTCAGAGTGTACAATTGGTGTGATGTGTGGCCTTTTTGCTCACAAGGAGAGGCCCAGAAATGGTAGCCAAGATCACAAGGCACTTGCTTTATTGTTTCAGGACAAGGGACAATGGCAGGCCATTGAAGGGTCTTCTTGTGCTTCATTTGAACCTGAGGCCACCTTCTGGAGTGTTTCGTTATCCCCAGGCCCAGGGTAAACTGAGGGTCCCACTTGGTAGGGTAGGGAATGATGGGCACCTGGGCCACACCCCCTAGCTCCAGGAGCATCCCTTGTACTTTCTGGGTGTCTTGGGTCTGTTAAGCTGTCCAAGCTGGTTGCTGAGAAGAGGCGGAAGGGCATGGGTGCCCCCCTGCCAGCCTATACTAGGCATCCCTTCCCTGAATGAATGCCATCTACCTGAAAGTGTTGGAAATGACTAGAGAGCTGGGGCCTAAACTATGTGAACATCTAGCTAGTGAGGGGGTGAGACTGTGGTGACCAGGAGGGGCCCTTCCTGCATCCAAGACTAGAAGAGGACACATTCAAGTTTTAAAGGGAATTGGGCTCAGTTTGGTCTTGGAATAGATGTTGCCCTCTCCTGTGTGTCACCCAGGGGAGGCCAGATGGAGGATGAGCGGAGCCTGGTCAGAGTGGTGTTACTAAGTGGCAGTATCTCAGGTCCTCTGCCCCCTTGGAGTGCCCAGAGACAACTTGGGGAGAGGTTCTATGTCTCCCCCTCCTTCCTGGGCTGTTGGGATGAAGATGGGGGAATAAATATTGGAGGCTTCTGGGAAAGAATATTCCTGGAGGGCGATAACCTGCAGAGAATGCTGATGTCAGAATGGGGTCCTGAGGTGGTCTTTGACCTGGCATGGGGTTCCTGTGCTTTTGGTAACCAAAGTCCTCAGCTCTCAGTTGCCCCAGAAATGAAGTCAGGTTTTCTTTACATAGAGTTGATTTCTCTGGGTACAAAGTGTGTGGATGGGTTTGCTTTTGAGTAATTTTGTGTATGTGTGTACACGTGGGTTCAAGTGCGGATCTCAGTAAGCTAGGGAGACTTGTTTTCTTCTTGCCCAGAAATTTGTTCTTCAGGGGCCCTGAGTGAGGCGCTGGCCTACCAGGTGGAAGAAATGTGTGAGGGGCAGCGTCCTAGAGTGGTGTCCTCTACACCCCCTGCTGCCAGCTAACAAACAAGTTGGCTTAGTGGCATAAGGGACAGGTAGTGCTTTCCTTCCTTGACCTTTCAGGTGAGCCCAATGTGGGCGGCCAGCTGGGACTTCTAGGTCAGGCAAAGGCTGGAACTGATGCCAGGCACAGCTCATGCCAGGGCCATGGGCTTGGAGCTGGGGCTGAGGTACACAGATGGGCCAGCAGGGGCTGTGGGAGGCGTGGGCTCCAGCTCCATGAAGGCTGAGTAGAGGGTGGTGAGGTGCAGGTCACCCAGTGCCCCGGAACCCCCACTGCCTTGTGCTGCCAGCTCACCCGCCCCACTGCCTGTCTCAGCCAGGCAGGGCCCAGGGGGGAAGCAGTGGGGTGGTGGTGGTGGCGGTGGCATGGAAGATGGTGTCGGCGACGAGGTCACCAGTACCAGGGGGTCCAGGGCCAAGCTATCATCCTTCAGCTGTTCCCACAGATTTCCTGGTATGATGAGGAGGAAGGAGAGAAACAGCTGTCATTGGAAGGCATCAAAAGACCCCTGTCTGGGTGCTCCCTATCCGCAGTGACTCTTGCATTCTGCAGAAAGTAGAACTGAGGTAACATTGACCAGGGCACAGATTCTGTGTGACTTCAGGCAATTGCTGAAGCTCTCTGAACTTCAGATTCCTGCTCCCATGTAGCAGGGTCAAAGCCACAGATTCAGGTGACCTCTGGTGGCTCTCTTGTTTCAGGGGTGAGGGTCAATAATTTAAAAGCAGCTTAATATTAGGGTGTAAGGAGCTCTGGTAGCGTAGTGGTTACGAATCGGGCTGCGAACCTTAAGGTCAGCGGTTCGAAACTACCAGCCGCTCCGCGGGAGAAAGATGAGGCTTTCTACTCCCGTAAAGATTTACACCCTCGGAAACCCTGTACAGGGTCGCTATGGGTCGGACCCGACTCGATGGCACTTAACAACAACAACAATATTAGGGTTAAAAGGAACTTTGGTAATGTAGTGGTTATGAATCAGGCTGCAAATCACAAGGTCAGTAGTTTGAAACCACCAGCTGTTCCGTGGGAGAGAGATGAGGCTTTCTGCTCCCGTAAAGATTTACAGCCTTGTGCAGGGTCACTATGAGTCGGAACCGACTCCACGGTACTTAAATAATAATAAAAATGTAAGGGTTGATGCAAATGCTGTACACTCTGGAGTTAACCTGGGGAGGGGACTCTGGGAACACTTCATCCTGCCACCTGCCCTGGCTTCTAAGCAAGGATCTTCCCACAATGCATTGCTGGTCTCAGTGAGGTGGGTTGAGCATGATTCCCTGGACTTCCTCCACTGCAGGGCCCAGAGGATGAGAGTAAAGCCAGGAAGCACACCTGACTCTGGGAAACAAAAAGTGGAGCCACCTGATCTCCCTCTCTGTGCTGTGTGTCCTGAGGCTCCTGTTCTGAGTATCAGGGCTGCAAATCCTCCCCTCCTTTCTAACTATAGTTCTTAAGTAAGTTACTTAACCTCTCTGTGCTCCTGTTCTCTGTGAAATGGGTTTAAGAATCCCTTCTGTCTTGTCGGCTCAGATGAGCGCATATGTGAAAAAACTAGTATGGTGCCTGATACTTAATAGGGACTCAAATAAATGTTGTGGTGCTATAGGATAAGCACTAGACTGCAAGGTCGATTTGAACTGTAAGACTGGCTGTTCAAATCCACCAGCTGCTCCTTGGAAACCCTTCATAGGGTCGCTGAGTTGAAACCCACTCGAGAGTACTTAACTTAATGTTATTTTTTTCCACATGTCTGTAGTTTCTTCTGGGGCTGCCTGAGCCTTGCTGTCATCTCTGGATTGGGCATAGTAAAGTAAGGGTCTATCTGTGTTTTTTCTAACAACAGCTTTCTAAGACTCAGGCTGACACCCCATCAAATTGGGGACCCACACAGGGGCCTTCACCTGCTTGTGGATATTGCCCACCAGAGGGCACCCAAAAAGTCTGAAGCTTGGGTTGGCACTCTGACCTCCTGTGTCTGGTCTGGCCCAAGGGCCTGGGAGTGCACTGGAGTTTAGATGGGAACAGGTAGACTTGGCCCCATGCAGAGATGGAGGAGGCAAGATGGGGTATAATGGATAAAACCTTTCCCTGGACTCCTACCCCCACATCTATCCCAGACCTGCCCAGCTCTAAGTGCGAGGGTCTCTCTCCTACTTTTGCAGACTATAACTCACTCACAACCAAGTATGAAATAGAATACTAGACCGTTTCCAGCCTATCCAGAGCTGAGAGTAATTTGATGGGATTGTTGGAACATGTTCACGGCAAGGACATTTCCTCTTTGCCCCCTGCTCTGGATGGCAGGGAGCGTGATCCAATGTGCCAATTCTGGCCTTCTCTGCTTCAGCTGAGAGGATGAGTCAGATGGCCTGGTAGGTACACCTCTCCAGTCCTGTCCCACCTCCCTTTCCCACTCACAGCTCACCTTGAAAGTCAAAGTCGGTGAGAGAGGGGTTGATGGCATCCAGGTCGGTGCCAAGGTCTCCATCTGGTAGCAGGGTGTCATGCACGGTCCTGGCAGGGGATGGCTCTGCCAGCAGCTTGGCGCTGTGGCTGGGTGGGGTGTGGGCAGGCAAAGGTGAGTCCTGGGGGGTGCCTGGCTGGGCCCGCAGCTCAAGGTGCCCATCCGGCTGTGGGAACAAAGGCTGTGGGGGTCCAGGAGGGGCCAGGCCTGGTGAGAGGTGCGGGTATGTCTGCCCGTAGCAGGAGGGTGCATGTCCCCCCAGTAGGTCCTGCAGGGAGTTCTTGCCAGGAATGGGGCCAGCTGCTGGGTGCAGTGAGTGCAGCTGTTGGGAGAGCCCAGCTGGGGGTGCCAGAGGCCGGATGGGGCCCGAGCCTGCCAGCCCAGGGGGTGGGCAGCCCAGCAGTGGGGAGCCCAGCTTCTCCCTCTTATCTCCAATGAGGTTGTCCAGCTCTTCTGAAAAGGTCCAAGAGAAGGGAATATCATGAGCATGGATGGCTCAGTGGCCCTCCCCTGAAATGCCAGGACCTTGAGATCTCACTTTCTCTTCAATCTCTCCCACCCCCAGCCTCAAGTCAGCCTTTTCCTCGTCACTTCTCCCTGCTCATCCTTTACACTCTCCTCTCAACCCTCCCAGCTCATGGGCCCATCCCCCCACCTGGCTTGGCCATGCTTTTGCGAACAGCAATGGGGTCTTTCCTCTTCCACTTCTGCAGCTCTTCCTGCATCTTGTCGATCTTAGCTGGATTGAGGGCCCACAGGCAGCCTTTTCGAGAGGAATTTCCTGATTTGTTCTCCACCTTCTCGAAACACTTGTTCAGGGACAGGTTGTGACGAACAGAATTCTTCCAACCATCAGGTGCTGTCTGCCCAGCAAAAGATGCAAGAATTCAGGTTGGTGTCAGGTGATGGGGTCCAGGGGTCCAGAAAACTCCTTTGTTCTTTGGGCACAGAACTGCCTCCCACCCTGGGACTGGCCTCCCTCCTCAAGCTCAGCACACTTTGGTGGTGGTTATGTGCCGTGGAGTCGGTTTCAACTCATAGCGACCCTGTGTAGGGTTTCCAAGGCTGTAAATCTTTATGGGAGCAGAAAGCCTCATCTTTCTTCCACAGCTCGTAGTTTCGAACTGCTGACCTTAAGGTTCGCAGCCCGATTCGTAACCACTATGCTAGAGCGTGTTTTAAACCAATCCATTTTGAGATCTGAAAGGAGCAGATTAAGCACAGAAGCAAGGAAGACAAATGGGAGAGAGTGATGCCACAAGATCACCAAGGGATCAAGGAAGAGAAGTTGAAAGAGACAAGTGTCTTCCCCCAGAGCAGACAGAACTAGCACTGTGAATTCAGACTGCTAGCCTCCTAAGTAGAGACAACACATTTCTGTTCCCTCGTATTGCTATATAGCAGCACTAGCAGACTTAGACACTGGGTTTTGGTTTATGAGAAAGACTGAGCAGAGGTCCTTAAGTATGTCTCCCTGGTGTGAGCCGTGACTCCGGGGTATGGGTCTGTGACTTCCTGGGAGTATGGGGACGGTGTATGTCTCTGGGGATAAGTGTGTGGGAGAAAGTCTCTGTGGCTCTGTGAGTACCCATGAACCTATGAGTGTGTGGGTGGGAGTGTTTGTTTGAGTGTGCCCTGAGGGGGCGTGGCCTGGTGGGGAGGCCAGCCCTCAGGCTGGGGGTGCTCGTGCCAACAGAATAAACACCCATTAGGAGGCCTGGTCATGCCACCAGTGTGGTAATTGTGCCCAGGGAGGGCTGTAAAAACCATTAGGCTGACTCAGTGGGTGAGAGGCGGTGGCGGGGGTGCCAGTGGGCATTCCTCCTGCCCACCCACCTCCCACTCTCTCCCAGGCTCTGTAGCACCATCAAGTGCTGATTGTAGGGAGAAGACCCCCGTGGCCAGTGGGGCCCTTCCACCCTTATCCCCTCATCCCTCCTCTCCCAGCCTGAAATTGCTGCTTAATGAGGGGCGGCCACTCCCTCCTCACTAGCTCACTTGCCGCAGGGAGCAACAGCCCATCTGAATCACGCCTAGTAGAACCAGGCACTAATGCCAGCGTTACTGCAAGTTGCTGGCAGGAGCTGCTGGAGACTTTCTTGTGGGGAGTGGGCTGGTTGAGATGACCCCCTCCTCCCCAAACTCCCCAGGTCATATGGGAGGATTCTTGAGATACCAGACAGCAAGCTGGGGATTCACCTTCAACTCCCATGACAGTCCCCACAAAAGTCAAAGCTCTGTCTCCTCATGGGCAGAGTTAATGGGCACCAGGCCCTTTTATGGCTCCATAAATGTGTGACTATGGGATGCCAGAGCAGCCCCCACCCCAGCCACTTCCTGTTTGGAGGAGGGATGGTCAGCACCAGCAATTATGCCCAGTGGCTGGACACTTCTTCAGCTCTACATCCCTGAGTCACGGGCTATAGATAAGTCTCCTACCTCGGATGCTTTGGCATAAGCGCTGCCCACCTAAGGGTCTGCTCTGTCCTTGTCCCCCCAAAATGACCTTCAAGTGGAGAGAGGGGGAGATGGTAGGGGTATGGGATGTTTGAACTAATTACTTAAGTGGATCAGAGAACTATCAGAGTTGGAAGGGATCTTATGTGTCAACTGATCTACTCAATCATTTTACAGATTGGGAAACTGAGGTCCAGAGAAGAAAGCCTATCCCTTGTTGTTAAGTGCCGTCGAGTTGGTTCTGACCCATAGCGACCCTGTGTAGGGTTTCCAAGGAGCAGCTGTTGAACTTGAACCACCGACCTTGCAGTTCAAATGACTTTGCAGTCTGGCACATTAGCCCACAGCACCACACTAGGACTCTAGCCTATCCCTGTTGTTATTAAGTGTCGTCGAGTCGGTTACGACCCATAGCGACCCTGTGTAGGGTTTCCGAGGAGCCACTGGTGAACTTGAACTGCCGACCTTGCAGTTCAAACGGCTTTGCAGTCTGACGCATTAACCCACAGCGCCACATTGAGACTCCAGCCTATCCCTAGATCACACAAAAAGACAGTGACATAGCCCAGACTCCAGCTCTGTCCCCTAGTTAAAGGCCCCACCCTGTTCACTCATAGGGCCTGCCTTGCCACCTGGTCCCTGTCCCATCCTTACAGATGCTTTCTCTCTGAAGTCCAACGTAAACTCGGGAGTGAAGGAGTGATGCAACTAGCTAATAACAACAACTCGAACCAAAAAAAAAAATAAAAGCTGTTAGACCTCTTCACTCTTCAGCCCCATAAAACAGGGATTACACAGCTCCCAGGAAAAATAATTAAGCCAGGAAAATGAGATGCAGGGAGGGGCTGGGGGCCAGGCTGGGAGTTGGCAGGGAGGGGAGGTTGAGAGGGATAGGGCAGGGCCCTCACTTCCCTCTCTCTAGCCTGGCTCCAGGAAGCCCTAGAGGGCCCTCCAAAAGTTTTGAGTGTTAGGCTCATTTTGCCCCCTGGGGCATGGGGGACAGCATTAGATATGGGCTCTGATGTCTCCCAAATATCAGAAACAACTCCTCCCCCCACCTTCCAGAACCTCTAATCACTATAGTTTTCCATTCTGGCCAGACTGCTCTGGCCCTCTTGCCCCCTCCCCAGTGGATGGCAGCTGAGCAAGACCAAACTTGTTTGAATCTCAGCCTCACATTATCCCCAGGCAGGACAGTTGGGTGGATGATGCAGGTGGAAATCACCCACTGACAGGTGAAGTTGGGCTCTGGATTACCTTGGCCTCATCTTCTACCCTCTGGCTGGCCTTGGACTTTCTAGAAAAAGCACTCTACACGCACAAGCTGTGGTCTTCCTCATACCCTTCTTCCAACCGCCAGTGGCAGGGGCCTGTGCTGCATTAGGTGCAGTGTGTGTGAAGGGCAAGAAGGAAGGGGATGGGGGCGATTTGTGAAGTTTCACAGCTCAGCCCAGCAATGGATCCTACCTGCGGTGTGACCTTGGGCAGATGGATCACCTCCAGATGTGTTTGCCCGTCAGGGGAGAAGGGCCCTGTCTTGATTCTACAGAGTGAGTTGGGTAGAACCCCCAGAAGCCCCCTCAGGGGATGACAGGAACTACATCCTGCCCATGGGGGGCGGGGTGTAGGGGGTGTTAGGTGAACTAGCCAGTTTCCTAGGTCACACAAAGACTGTGAAGCCCACACCCTGTCTACAGAGGCAGATTGTAATCTTGCCCTGGAAGGCAAATGGGTTCTATGGCCCCAGAATCCCATGTCACTTTGGCTGTCTAGTTCCCACCTAAATTTCTCCAGTCACTCAGGGGTAGGGACAGACTCTCATTTCTTCCTAAACTTTTTCTCCTCACTTGAGGTAGGCAGATACTTCCTGAAGGCTACCAGGACTGATATAGCTTGTTAGACCTGGAGAAGGTCTAAACAGGACCTACTGAGAAACTGGGGTGAGTGGTTTGAGCTCCCTGCTCTCCACATGAGATCCTGCTTCAGGAAGTCTGTCCTGAGGAGGACAAGAGAAGACATGTGAGGAGACAAGTCCCCTCCTAGCTTTCATTCTAATTCTTGCCCCACCTCAGGGTCACATCCTCTGACTTCAGGGAGGTTTGACTTGCCCGGGACTTGGGGGTGGGGGATAGGAGTGGGTCATAGGCTCACCTTGAAGTAAGGAAAGTGTTCCGTCATAAAGTTGTAGATCTCGCTGACAGGAAGGCTCCCGGTTTTACTGTTCTTAAGGGCCATGAAGATGAGGATGCTGAAGGCAGAGAAATCCTCTGAAATTTTGAACCTTTGTCCAGGCTCTGAGCCCACCCATAACCCATAACCCCCATGACTGAAGTAGTGATAGAGGAATAACCAGCTGCAAAATTAATAGGTGAAGAAACTCTATGATGTTGAAAGGAGAGGAAATGGCAAAGTATGCTTAAATGTCCACTGAAGCCAGCCAGGGATGGGAGTATAGGAGGGTCTTGTGAACTCCAAGAGATCTGGGTTTGGTTTGGGGCTTAGCCAGTCACCAGCTGTGTGTGATTTTGTAACCTCTCTGAGCCATTTCCCTCAGTTTTGAAGTGAAGAAAGCAATATATTTCTTAGAATTGTGAGGGTTAAGGCCTAGCACATAGAAGGCCCTCCTTGCACGGGAAGTTGTCATTACCATAATCAGTCCTCAGTCAACTGCTGGAATGCTGGGTAGTAAGGGAGGGAACTCAGGTTTCTTGAGCCTCTGCAATGTGCCAGGCATAGTATCTACAGTCTCTCACTTAATCCTTTCCTTAGTCCTGAATTGCTGTCCCTATGATGGATAAGCAGAGGCTCAGAAAGATTAACTAACTTGTTTGAGGTTTCACAGCTGATAAGTTCCCGAGTCTGGACTTGAACTTCTGGACTCCAAGAGCTATGTATCACACTATCTCTCACAAATCCTTTGTGTTCCTCGCAGATGTTTGTGTTCTTTTTCCTTCCTGTGAGTTCACACTAGCTGAAGACCTGGCCCCACACAGGGCCTAGGATCCAATAAGTAATTGTTGGTTGTACAGATGGAAGGGTCTCCCAGATGGGCTGGGTACTGCTGTTCTGGTCTTTAAAGCACAGCCACACAGCAGTCCCACCAGCTGCCACATGGTGAATGAGTCTTCAGCCTTCATCCATCTCCTATAAAGCTTTGTTTGACTTCTCTCTGTATCTGGGAAGTGGGAAGGGGACAAGCACCTCCTAAACTCACCCTAGGGCATTAGCATCCACATGACTTTCCAGGGTTAAATAAGAGGTCAAAGGTGATCTAGTGTAGCCCCCTCCTCCATGCAGGAATCTTCTCTCTAGCCTCCTCAGCCACCTCCTGTGAGTACCCTTTCACCCTGAGGATTCCATGCCTACGTTTCCCAGGGGCTCCTCTGGCCCTCCCTCTCCACCCCAAGAGTGCAGGGAAAGGTACCTGTAGGAGTAGATGGGTTTTGGGAAGAGAGGCTGGTGCCCATCGGTGCTGGCCTGCGGTGCGATCCGCTGGTATGGGTAGTGTGAGGAGCTCAGGTAGGGTACAGGGTAGCTGCCACCACCTGGTGAGTACTGCAGAGGTCAAAGGGCAGAGTGGTTTCCAAGGCAGCTCCTCCTCCCCTCTCCCCATTCATTTACATTTAGAGAGGGAGCTGAGGCTAGATTCTACTCTTTGTGGTCATGGGCTTCACTTCCCCTTCCCCAATGGCAGAGCCAAGGGTGTGAATGTCTGAGGACCTGTTAGGAGACCCACAAGAGATCTTGGATTTAGGATCTCAGAAGTCTCAAAGCTGCCTTCGTCCAGCTCCTTCCATTTGGATCTTGTGGGCACTTTGGTGGCCCTGGTTATGAGACAGGACCCTGACTAGACTAAAGAGTCTGAGGGGAAACTTGTGGCCCCTGCACCTTTCCAGGCAGGTGCCCCAGGCCTTCCTTGCATCTCACTGAGCAACTGGGCCGGAAGTGGAATGTCCAACCTGGGTGTTTGCTGGGCACTGACTGCCACCTTTTACGAGTTTCAGTGGCTCTTTGAAAGGGCTGGTCCTGATGGTGGGTAGGTGGGGGTAGGAGGTGGTTTTACGGCAAAGGGAGTGGCTGTGGTGCCAGGGATGGTGTTTTATGGGAGGGGGGGCAGGAGACTCTGACTCCCCCAGCTGCTCCAGGCTGAAGTACTCTTTCCAGGTCACCTGAGAGACACTTATGACTGAGTCACCTCTTCTCTGGGTCCATAAAGCCCTGGGTGCGGCCATCTTGTTTGTGAAGGGGGTACAGAATGCAGAGGGCATCAAAGCAGGGTAGGGGCATGGTGAGGCCACTTAAGGTCTGGTGACCCCTTAGCCCTGCTGTGACTCTGTCTCTGGGGGGTAAGCTGACACTGTATTCTGGGTCAGACCCTAAGTCTCAGGATGGCTTCAGCCATTTCCTTCCCAGCAGTGAGGGTGTGTCTTCACTCGTTCCCTCAAATTCCCTCCATCTCTTTCTTTTCCCCACAAAGTAGGCAGCCTGCCCCCTCCTCCCAACCTGTGTCAGTCTCCCTGACTTTGCCAAGATCAGGGCCAATGCCAAAGAGCTTGAAGTAGAACCTGCTCCACAAGCAAGGCCTGTCTCAATGCCAGGCTGCAGGTGGATGGAGCTGGGTGCTGGGCAGCCACTTGCTCTGTCTTGCCCGGTGACTCCTGGGAGCTGCCTGGCTGCTTTGGGGCTCTTTCCTTTATCTTTTTCAAAATCTCCATTCTATCAGTGTAGAGAAATTACTTGGCATCCTTACATCTAGGCAGTGGGGTAGGGAAGGGGAAAAGGGTAGAAACTAATGGAGATCTGGAGCGTTCCAGGTGGGAGGGACCCCTACCTTCATACCTGGTGTCCACTCTTTATAGGCTAAAGGGCCCAAGTCATGTAGCAAGATGGTGGCAGCCCTAGCATCGTGGGTCGTACTACACACTCCTTTTCTCTCTGCCCCATCTATCCTTGGTGATGTTCCCCTTCCTTCCCTTTTTGGTTCACATCCGGTCCCCGTCCCAATCTCAGCTTGGCTCCCTTGTCTGATACCTCTCAAGCCCATCTGCTCTGAGAGAAGGGCAACTGCTTCCCTCCCAATTAGCCACTGCTCTCTTTACCCTACCCTCCACCTTTCACACACAAGGTGACCCAGTATGAGGTTCAGGTCCTTACTGCCCTTACCTGTGATCCAGTACACACACTCATATACACACGCACACACTGGAGAGCCCTCAGAAGAATATCATGAGACCCTAAGGAAGACTGCCCACTTGCCCAGACCTACCTGATGAAAGGGAGGCTGAGAGGGGCAGTACATGTGTTGCAAGGGGGGCTGGTAGCAGTACATTCCAGGACCACTCTCCAAAGCTGGGGGCTTGACCTTGACCTCTGACCCCTGCTGGAAGAGAAAGCAGATGACCAGACTAAGCTTTATTTTCCTCCTTTCTTTCCAGCGTCCAAACCTTTGTTTGACACAAAAGCAGCCCCTGCTCTTCTTCTGGAATCCTGGTGTGTTGCTGTAGGATCAGCACTGGACTGAGAACTACAAGGCAACTCAAACTCATCAGCTGCCCCTTGGAAACCCTATACAGGGTTGCTATGAGTCAGAACCGACTCAACGGCACTTAACAACAACAACTCTTCCTCCATGAAGCTTATTTCTGGAGAAAGAACAGAGAGGGGCAGAGCTTTTGCTAAGGGCACACAGCAGGTTAGTGATGGAGCTGGGATTGGAATCGACAGTGCTCCCTCCCCACCACCTCACTCCAGTTGAGTGACTGTGATGATCTAGAAAAGTAGAGGGGAGTGGGCAGTGGTCACCCTGAGGCTGGAGATCTCCTAGACTGGCACAAGGATCTAGTGCCTGACCTCAGCTCACCAATCCCAGTGCAAGGCCTGCTGGTTTAGAGCCCCCAGCAGCTCAGAACAGGTCCACAAAGGACATCTAGAACAGGCCACAGCTCCAGAATTCCCAATAAGGAGCCATAGTGGGTGGGGATGGAGGAGGAAGATGAACCATGGGAAATGGTCAGACAAGCTCGTCCAGCTGTGGCCCCTAGGCCCCTGCCACTTCCTCCTCTACAAAGCTCAGGGCAGCTCAGCATGCTCTCTGGACGGTGTCAGTCAGTCCTTTTCACTCTATAGCCTGGTCATTCCCAACTCGGAGCGTCCACCCATTCCTGCAGGGAGTCTATCCAGTTGTAGGTCTGTGTGACCCACTCTCAGCCCTAGGCACAGGCTTCCTGCAGCAGAGCTAGTGATGGTGGATGGATACTGGCTTCCCATGGGACTGTGAGTCCCCCGGAATCTAAGGGGTGAGTGAGAAATTGGGCCCTGGTTGGTAAGCCAAGCCTGGTGGAGGAGGACCGCTTTGCCTGGGGTCACCAGGGGCCTCAGGACATTGATATCTGAGTCCTAGTGGGTCAAATCAGCAGGAACTGCTGTCGGGATGAACCCTAGGGTGGTTGATGCAGAGATTGATGTAATCACAGAATCTCAGGCCTGGAAGGGCCAGGAACACTTATGTCCAAACCCCTCATTTGACAGATGATGGGGCTGAGTCCAAAGAGAGGAAGTAATGTGCCCAAGGTCACCCAGCCAGTCCATTAGTGGTGTGGTTCTCTGGGCCTCAGCTCTTCTTCCCTGTGCAGGATAAGAGTGTAGTCTCAAATAGCAGCCTCACCTCTTAAAGGCTAGGGGACACCTTGAGCAAGTTACCTAGCCTCTGCGAGCCTCAGTTTCCTCATTTGCAAAATGGGGATAGTGGGAACTCTTAGAGAGTTGGCGTGAGGATTAAAAAGGCACTCAAAAGAAAGCCTGGCAGAGTGACCAGGGGGTGGTGTTAGTAGATATTTGGGGGAAGTAGCTGAGACTTTGGTGCTTTCCTGTGGGCTGTTTTCATGCACCAGACGTCATGAAAGGCTCGAGTCAGAACTAGGTCCTGTCTTGGCCACATTCAGTAGAGATCCAATCTCCTCCTTTATCTTTCAAGCCTGGGAAACAGACTTTTGTTGAGGGTGGCTTGGGGCTGGAATGGGGGCCTGTTTAGGAGAAAGGTAAAGAGGGCTAGTAGGCACTGGAGTAGGTATTATGTGCCGTAGAGTCGGTTCCGACTCATAGTGATCCTCTGCAGGGTTTCCGAGGCTGTAAATCTTTACGGGAGCAGAAAGCCTCATCTTTCTCCCGTGGAACGGCTGATAGCTTCGAACTGCTGACCTTGCGGTACGCAGCCCGATTCGTAACCACTACACTACCAGAGCTCAGCTCAGGCTGAACCAATTCATGACTTACCACCTCTGGGGACTGCCAAACCAGAGCAGGGGAGGAAGGAGCAAAGCTTCTTTTAGCTTTGCTCTTCAGCAACATTATGATGCAGATAATGTTAACTTTACTTTTTGGATAAGGCTCAGAGAGTTTAAAGTGACTTGCTAAGGTCACCCAGCTTGTGGTTATGGTTGTGAAAGGACATGTTGACCTTCCAAAAATGTCTTCAAGATATTTTTTGTCAATATAACCAGGCCTTACGCTGGGCCAAGAATGGGATCATCGGGAAGAGTCCCCTCAAGAAGACTTTGTCCTCTCTCAACTGGGTAAGCTGATGCTGGGGAGCGGAAAACTGCTCTGTAGCTCCTCCCCCAAACGCTTTCTCTTGGCCTCTGGAATGTGTTTTTCTTCTCACATTTGCATATAGGCGTGTTGCTCTGGCTGGGGATTCTTGACACTTAAATAAACAGAGAGAAGTCATACACTGGGATCCTGACTCAGGAGCCTCTGGGAAGCTGCCAGCTTCCTTAGCCTGACCTGCCTTTCCCATCTTACCCCAGCCGCGCAGGGGCCAGGCCAAGGTCCTCTCTCTAGCTGACCTGGAGGTCCATGAAGCCAAGAGGCCCCAGCTCTCTGAGCTTGCTGCTTCCATGGTACACACTGACCCTGAATGGAAAGGTCTAGAAAGGGACGGCGAGGAGTTTGATCTCTTTGTAGGTTACAGGGAGAGGAGTCAGGTCTCATGGATGCCTACTGACCGATGGTACTCACCAGGATTTGGGGGTTGTGCTCCTGGCTTGGGTAGGGAAGCCCATTGCACCAGGCCTCTGCTGAAAAGCCAGGCAGGAAAGCCTCTGCTTCGCCCACATCCACAGGGATCTCTTCAAAGACTTCCAGTGGCCCCAGGGTCTTAAAGGAGCGTCCATCATGGGCCAGGGCAGTCTGGGCCTCAGGGAAGACGTCCTCATGGAAATGCCGTTTGTACGGGTGGAAAGGCACATGGCTGCCCTTGAGGAAGCGTCCCGGGCTGCCTGCCGGGCCCTCCTCAAATCCAAAGCCACTGGGGTACTTGTCCGAGGGTGAGAGCCGGAAGGGGCCCAGGCTGGGGCCCGCTGGGCAGTGGCCCTGCACTTGCTCAGGGCCTGGTGACGCGATGCTGGGGCTGTGTGGGGGCAGTGAGGGTGCTCTTTCTGGAGGGCCATCAGGCACAAAGGATGAGCAGCTGAAGCTGGCGTGCTTCTAGGTGGACAGAGGAGAGAGAACCTATAAGTGGAGTTTAGTAGGACTGCAGACCTGCCAGGATCCTACTCTATGCTGGGGTGAAGGGGTCTGTGAAGGGGTCTGTGGCTGGCCCAGATGATGGAGGAGACACAACCTGCCCTTGGAAGTCCCAGTCTAATGAGGACACCCTGCCACTAAACCTTGGAAGTGCCAAGTCTGATGGGGCTCCCCCAGTCCTGCCCTAGGAAAGCAGAGACCTGGGTCTAAACACTTCTGGATCATGGGGTCACTGAGTGCTTGCTTGCTGGTGGAAGGGATAAGACAGACCCTGGGGGTGGCTGGGTAAGGGGTGACTGGCCCATCTGCTGGCCTTGGTGCAAAATACTTACGCTCTGTGGGGCAGGGGAGCCTGGGAGGCCCGGCGCCTGCATGAGGTCCCCTTGGGGCTCGCCCTCCAGTCTGGTGGGGCCCGGCAGTGTGATGTCAGATTGTGGTGGGAGCAGCGACACCATCACCCAGTCCTGGCCTCGAAGAAAGCCGGCTGCGATGAGAGCAAGGACCAGCGTCCAGGGGTGACCAGCCCAGGTCCACTCCCACCCCATCCCTCCATCCAGTCATCAGAGAGACAGACAGGCAGACAGAAGGACAAAATTAAGATACATCAGAACCAGAAGGAAACAGACAACAATGGGTACAGAGCGAGGATCAAGGGAGCCAGCCAGGTGCCCTGGGAAGAGGGTGGGCTTAGTATGTCTGAGGGAAACCCTGGCTCCTTGGGCTTAGTCTCAACTGTGAGGGGCTGGGCTAGGCAATCTCTCTTCAGTAAGGATAGAAGGATGCTGGGGTCAGGTAGGGCCCAGGAATGTGGTGGGGGCTATACTGTAAAGCAACTAAATCTTCAGTGGTGGCTGGACTTGGGGCACCTTTGGGGTCCTATCCTGGCAGCATGACCACAGTGTACAGCTGGGGGCTCGAGGGGTCTGGCATTACCTGGTGGCTCCTGGACCTGTGAGGCACTGGAGATGTCACTGACTCACTGTGTGATGGTCAGCATGTGCTGTATTCACCTACATCCTCCAAACTCCCACACTTACCTATGACTTTGTGCAGGCCCTGGCCCTTTCTCCATTTGAAAAGCTAGGTGCTTGAACTAGATGGTGTCTGAGGATGCTTTCTGCTCAGACCTTTTAGAATTATAGGAGAACTCTGACCTCAGCATAGCTGAGTGCTTAAGAAAGCTCAGGGCTCTAAGCCAGGCTTGGGCCCTGCCTCAGTGAGTTCTCTGAGCTTCAGCAGCATCACTTATAAAATTTCACAGAACTGTAAGTATTAAATGAAATTATGCATAGAAAATACTATGTGAAGTCCTGGTGTGGTACTGTAGGCTAAGCACTGGACTGCTAACTGCAAGGCCTGTGGTTCAAATCTACCAGCTGATCCTCGGAAACCCTCTACAGGGTTACTATGAGTTGGTATCAACTCAACGGCACTTAACAACAACAAATTGCTGGATAAATGTCAGCTCTCATTAAAACCATTATCTGTAAGGCTGTTATTACCCTCAGCTCTGCCTTCTCCACCTGCATAGGGCAGCTCCTCTTGAAGTTACTCCTTTGGCCTAGGCCGTTTCTAATAAAAGCTATCATTTACTGATGGTTTGGAGTCCTGGTGTGGCGCTGTGGGTTAATGTGCTGGACTGAAAAACTGGTTTGAACTACAAGGTCAGTGGTTCAAGATCACCAGCCACTCCTTGGAAACCCTATACAGAGTCGCTATGGGTTGGAATTGACTCGACAGCAAACAACAACAATGGAGGGTCTGCTCTGGCTAGCCATTGTATAAATGATTTGTAAGATTTTTTCTCATAAAATTCTAACCACAAACCTGTGAGAAAGGAACATTTTTAACTCCACTTTCCAGATGCAAAAACTGAGGCTTAGCGGGGTTATATAACATTCTCACAGCACATACTAATTTTTGACAGTTCAGGATTTGCGCCAAGATCTGACAGCAGGCCCTGTACCCCTCTTCCTGTTTCTTCATTTGCTAGGGGGTGAGGGTGGAAAGTGGGAGAAGCTGGAAGGTTTATATTAATTCCCCCTATACAAGACTCCTATACAAGCTGTGGGCTAATGCATCAGACTTCAAAGTCATTTGAATTGCAAGGTCCGTGGTTCAAGCTCACCAGCGGCTCCTTGGAAACCCTATACAGGGTCGCTATGGGTTAGAATCAACTCTATGGCACTTAGCAACAACAACAACAACATACAAGATTCCCTGAAGCCTTTCCCAGGTCATGCTGTCCAGGAATTCTGGGAGGAGGGATGACTTTAGGTCACAGTGTCCTGAATGGGGTGGGTACATCTTTGTTAAATAAGCCATCTCCTTTATTTGGCAGAGGGGGTCATGGGGACAAGGAGGGGAGAAAACTTGCCCTAAGTCCCACCAGGATGAGTGGCAGAGGGGGCTGGTAACTGAGGTCCAGGTGGGGAATGGTGGGGAGGCTCTCCCGCCTCTCCAAGAGTCCTTATCAGCCCTTCTCCATGTCCTGGCGCCTGCTCACTCGGCAGTGCTAAATGTGGCGTGACTGGGGAAGCGCGGAGCTGGCCGTAACTGGACACCGAGATGGAGCAGGCCTGGGGCCCGAGTGTGAGGCAGCCCATCTCTGGCTCTGCATGATCGCCTGGCCTGGCCCCCGTTCCCTGGACAGCTCCTCCTGGACAGTGTGGGCCTGCCTGCCACACCTCACTGGCCCAGGGCTGCTTCCCCGGGAGGTGGTGCAAGGTTTGGCACCTTCCCAAAGCGTTCTCCAGCTCCTCCAGCTGCAAAGCCAACAGCAGCCAGGGGGCCCCTACCTCCTCCCCAAAAGGGGGCTTTGTATTGGTGGGAAAGTGGTAGCTCCCCTCCTTGGAGGCAGGAACATGGTGGTGATGAGCAAGAATTTTGGACTTGGGTAGACCTGTGTTTGAGTCCCAGCTTTGCCGTTTTCTGGCTGTGACTGAACCACCTTTATCTCCCTATGTCTCACTTTCCTCATCTGATAAATGGGGATATGGATCCACCTCCCAGGGTTGTAATAAGGATGGAATGAGATGGTGTATATAAGGTACATGGAAAATGCTCAAGGACACATATCATACATCTGGTCTCAGTTGGTCAAATGTGGTTGGGTCCAAGGCCCTCTGACCCTAGACCCTATAGTTTCCCTTAGGAGCCCTGGGGAGACTGACTGAGAAAACCTTTCCCCAGGTGGCACCTGCCCTTGCTAGTTCTTCCTCACTGCCTGGCTGCCATTCACTGGGGCTTCAGAGGACTCAGACCTGTTCCTCCTCCTGAGGGTCTCGAAGCCCCCACAAACAAGATTGGAAACCGTGGAGGAAAGACTTATTATAAACGCTATGCAGAGTTCAGAGGGCTTGCCCTTCAATTTTCATGGAAAGTGCCGAAGTCTCTGAGTAGTCTTCCATCTACGGTTTTCTGTGGGCAGGTTTTGTAAGTGGTGACCTGGTTTGGTGGCCATGACATCCCCTCAGTCCCCTCACTTGAAGCTCTATTTTACAAATGAGGAAAGGAGGCCCAGGGATGTTGGATGATTTTCCTAAAACTGCACAGCCCAGTCCCTGACCAGATGCCTTTGAAAAGGCATTCCAGGCTCAAACTGGGCAGAGGGGCTCCAAGAGGTGTATACGAGGGCTCAGCCCTGTCCAATACAGGAGAAGGACTCACTGGGAGAAGGACAAGTTTGCTTTAGCCCTTCAGACCTCCCTGGAGTAGTCACCAGGGTTCCTAAAGTTGGATGATCTAGATTGAAAGCTCTGAATCCCAGTAGCTGTGAACTTTGGTTGGACAAGATGTTCAACTTCCTTTCCTGGGCCTCAGTTTCCTCATCTGTAAAATAGAGCTAATAATACATACCTCTCTTGAGGATTAGATGAAATATTGCTTGTAAATAGCTTAACATATAGTACGTGTTCAATAAATGATAGCTATTATTAATAATTAGCAGTGGGACAGTGTTAATTTAAGGTATGAGCTGGTGGGGGAAGGGGGAGACCAGAGGGAACTCCCCTTTCCTTCCTCCCACCTTCTCCTCCTTGACATTGACCTCCCCTTTTAGCAGAGACTAGCCTCAGCTATTCCTGGCTCAGTGGTACAGCCAGGACCTGTAGAAGCTCTAAGGGATTAGAGTAGCAAGGAGTGGGTGAATCTGTTGGTTTGGATCTCTCAGGAGGCCTCTGTGATGGTTCCAGTGTCCTGGGGCTGGCATCTCTATAGGAAAGGAAACTTCCATTGAAGTCCAACCTTTATCCTGGCTGCTGTCATTTCAGGGAGCATGATGAAGGTGGGTAGGCAAATATAAATCAAGTTAACCAATGCAGGAGGTACAGCCAGTTTTCTACTCCCTTCTCAGATCCCAGGAACTACCCTAGATGGCTCTCACAACTCTGTCACTTTAATGTGGGTTTCCATAATCTACAACCTGCTGTCTTCTCAGACTGGAACTAGGCCAGGGCTGCCAATGGTGGACTATGCCCTGCGGTCCTCTTGACTGTAGGATGTTTCACATCTACTGAGCATTTTGCAGTTTACAAAGCACTTTCATAGCCATTATCTAATTTCATCCTCCTTCTGCCCCTGAGGGTAGCAGGCAGTAGTGTGTCGGAGCCAGCTGGTATGGACTTGCAAGAGTCAATTGTACCCATATTATCCCAACTCCAAGACCAGTGAAATAGACCTAAAGTAACGTAGGGGAGAGGATTTACCCATTCCCATGTAAATTAGTAAATGCTACAAATCAGAGCCTTGTGTTGTTGTTGCTGTTGTTGAGATCAGCACACCCACTAGCAGGAAAGTAAAGTTATTAACCTCATTTTTTAGGGGAGCAAATTGAGGCCCAGAAAGAGGAAGTGACATGTCCAGGGCTACACAGCTGATAGTGCAAACCCCATCTCTTCATTCTCAGGCCTCGAGATCCCCAACTGCACCCCTAAAACACACACTCCAGGGATGTAACCCCGGAAAAACATGTGGCAGAAGACCATGAATATCTGGGCATTCTGTCTACCATCTAAACTCGAACCTTTGCCTCTTCTCTTCTTACTATGGTCTTTGAGGAGTTGGGAGTTAGGTGTGAGGAGCAAGGGAGTAAACTTGTTCTGCCGTTGAGCAGAGGGAAGAAAGCAATGACCTCCCCTCTCTGGCCTGAGTAGGTGAGAAGTTCCCCAGAAAGCATGGCAACAGTGATCAATAATATGGGCGGCCTGATGGCACAGTGGATTAAGCATTGGGCTGTTAACTGAAAGGTCAGTGGTTCAAACTTATCAGCTGCTCCAAGGGAGGAAAAGATGAGGCAGTCTGCTTTCGTAAAGATTTACGGCCTCAGAAACCCTATGGAGAAATTCTACTCTGTCCTACAGAGTTACTATTAGTTGGAATCCACGCCACAGTTGTGGGTAGTAGGTTACTGTATCCCTGCTTCGGGCCCTTCTCACAACAGCCAAGCCCTACCCATCCACCTCTCCCCACTTCTCAGAGCTCCCAGCCCCAGCCCCTTAGGACTCAGGCAGAAGTCATTCATGGATGGATGCAGAGGTGACCCTGTTTGCTGGCTTTGTGACCTTGGACAAGTCTGGAACTGTCTGGACCTCAGTTCCCTTATAAGTTAAGATAGGTATTGGGACCATTTGCATCTAAAGATGCTGAAGCTGGCCCTGTGAAGGTGTATATGGTATCCCTGCTCTGCCTTCAGGAAGATTCCCTTGGGGGGAAATCCTCAAGAGGGGCTGAACAACTGGGTAAGTTATTGCACCCAGATGGGAGGTGCTGTATTATCATCCCCATTTTATGGATGAGGAAACTGAGACTCAGAGAAGTTAGTCCAACTTGCCCAAGTTCACTCAGGCTAGTAAATTATGTTCCCTGGATTCAGATCCAGGCTTCAAAGCCAGTGTGCTTAACCACTACGCCACATAGCCCCACCTTGGAAACACCTCAGCCTCCCTACTCACACCCGGAAGTCAGAGTGATGATGGTGTGTGTGTGTGGGGGGGGGCGGCAAGGTTGGAGGTTTCCTTGCGAGGGTGGTCCCTGCATCCCCTTTGGGCAGTTGAGTCACAGAGGGCAGGCAGGCATGGGGCATTGAGGGCCCTCACCAGACTCCATGTTCATGTTCCCTCCTACTCCCGCTGCCTCTAACCCGCCCTTTATGAGCGAGGTGGAGCCGGCTCAGTTCCGCCTTAATGGTTTCTGTTGCTGGCTGCGGCAGCATGTTTTACGAGGGGTGGGGCCCGTGCTCAGTGCTCGCCTGTGACCCCACCCGGGACTCCGCCTGCCTGGCTGTTGGGAGGGGTTCCTTGGAGGAGCTCCGTAATTACTTATTGGGGGGGGGGGAGGAGGGATGGTGGCAAGGAAGGACCTGGGGGACATCCCTGAAGCTTAGTTATCCCAGGATACTACAAATCTAGGGGTATCAAGAAGGAAGGAGTTTCTAGTTCCCTTCTTCCCATCAAGGTTGGGGGTTCTGAGGCAAATATTCTGTCCCCTTTAGTTCTTGATCCTGCCTTAGTTCAGTGATTTCAGAAATGAATCAGTGGCCCCTGCCTGAAGTTCTGATTAAAGTGCTTTGTCAAGCAGGTAGCGATGGAATGGGCAGAGCGTGCAGTGAAAAAGAAAAAGGATGAAGAGCAACTGTATCCCCTATGTGATGCTTTCCTCCAAACTGAGGTCCTGACACCTGCAGCTCAGTCATCCTCCTCCTGTCTGATGGGCTCAGAGTACCACTCAGTATGCCCTTCCTGAAAACGTCCAACTATCTAACCTCAACCCTCTTGTCTTATCTTCCTGCCTTTCACCAAGGACCCTCCAGAGCTAGGTAAGGGCAATGGATGCATCCCACATCCAGGGCTCCAACAGCTTCCTGATCTCTCACTCTCCTTTGCTCAGCACTCCTTTCTCTCCTCCATTCCTGGCTAACTCTGGGCAGTTTCCCACCTCTCTAGCCTCACTCCAGCCCCTGCCACCCAATCCTGACCCCAAAGGAACCCAGTCCAAGCACTCACAGTGGGCTCTGGGCCATGGCCACCATCACGGCTTCGGGGAGTCATTCAGTCCAGCAGCTTCCCCAGGAGCCTCCATCAAGGTATAAATACTCCCACATGCCTAGACCAGCCCCCTGCCTGAGGGCTGGGGCGGGGCTGTCTCCCCAGGCCAGGTAGGCAAGTCACATGCCCCATAAATGCCATAGGACCACAGGCCCTTCCCAGCACCCTGGGGAGGCCAATTAGGACCTGACCTCTCCAGATGGATGGATGGATGGAAGGATAGGATAGGATCAATGAAGGAAAGGATATATAAATGAATATATAGGGTAGACAGATGATGGATGGAAAGTTGCATAGATGGGTAGATGGACACATGGAAAGAGGTAGGCAGTTGTAAAGATGGATGGATGTACTTGACCTGACTGTGGATGATTATTTGGTAGATGGGAAGATAGGAAGGGATCCTTGGTTTTAAGGAAACCAGAAATATTACTCCTGATAGTCCCCATTCATATCCTTCTGAGACACATCTACTAGGAATCCTTTTCTTCTCTGTCATGGCCACCTTAGTCTGAGAGATGGGCTCTTCTGGGTTCTCACTAGTCTGTGGATATCACTTTGGGGAACTTTTGTTCTAATTTTCAGATTTCACTAGTGGTCTCTCTTTTCCTCTATTGTGCTTACCCTGAAGTTCAGGCTCCAAGGCTGTGAGCCCACCCCAGATCCAGCCCCTAGAAGCCAGGTCAGCTGGTTCACCAAGGTTGTTGTTATTGTTAAGTGTCCTTGAGCTGGTTCCAACTCATAGTGACTCTGTATAGGATTTCCTATGAGTGAGTGGCTGGTGGGTTTGAACCTTGAGGTTAATGTTGTTGTTAAGTGCCATTGAGTCGGTTCCGACCCATAGCAACCCTGCATAGGGTTTCCAAGGAGCAACTGGTGAGCTTGAACCACCTACCTTATAGTTCAAACGGCTTTGCAGTCTGGTGCATTTACCCACAGTGCCACACCAGGACTCATAATAGTCCAGTGCTTATCTTATAACACCACATCTAGACTCCACTCATCAAGGTTAGTGGGAGTTACAGAGGATTTATAAAATTCTCAATGCCAAGAACATGAGACCCTGGATAGGCAGTTTAGAGAGAAGGGGCCTCCACTTCTCCAGAGATTTTGAAGGCACAACTGTAAGGATAGGCTTAATAGGGGATTTGGGAGTGGACAAAGTAATCTAGAACCATTTAGGGCCTGACTGGAGAGCTAGTTTCTGGAAGCATCTCTTCTCAATTCTCTCAGAGGGCAATGTGTAGAGAAAACAGAGGTCCGAGTCCTTAGACACTGATTTCCAGAGAACGTTCCTCCTAATCCTAAATCTGCTAAACTGTGAAAGGGACCAAAGAGTGAATGAGGAGGTGGGGGAATGATGGAAGGGACAAGATGACGTTTCACAGATTATGAAACGTTGTCTTCATCTTTCCTTAACACAAGCTTCCTCCAACCACACTGGTTTAATGGGGTGGAGGAATGCACTGGGGGTTGGGGCGAAGGTGCTTGTTTTTGAGCCCTCATTAGCCCTGGCATTCAGTAGTCCAGAAGACCCCGCCCCCACAATGAAGTCACTCAAAATGAGCCCGGTGGTCCCGCCCTCAGCCTCGTGTGGGCTGCATTGGTAACCTGCAGCGCAGCTGATTGGCTGCGGCGCTGATAGGCAGCTGAGGATTTGAATTGTGAAGCCAACAGAGATGATTGAAACCTTGTCTCATCTCACTTTTCGGCCTGGCATTCCCGTCTTTAGAATCCTCCACTGACCCCAGGTCCCCCATTGCCTTGCAAAGTCCCCTTTTTCCCTCATAGGGAGTCCTCCAGACCAAGGACCTCAGACGTGTCCTCTCCCAGTTCTGCCAGTAGCGTGGGCTGGTCACAGGAATGAACCTTATTTCCTCCTTTATAAAAAGGGGAATCCTCGTTTGAGCCCTATGTATCTCGCCTGGCTGTCCTAAGGACCTAGTGTCAAATACGCTGAGAAAGAGAAACTGGTGTCATTTTGCCTGCTGCCCTTGTCCCCTCCCCTGACGTCTCAGACCAGCAGAATTTCAGAAGAGAGATGGGGAGGGGAGTGAGATCTTTTCCTATCCAAATATTTTCCATTCTCAGAAGTCCTACCCATAGGTGGTCAAGAGTGTTCCTTTCTTCCTTAGTGGGGGCACGAGGTGGACCAAGATCCCATCATCCCTGGGGTCAGGGGCCTCTTTGGGCTCTGTACATATCATTATCAGAAGGACTGCTCATTATTACCAATCTATTATTAGGGATATTAATTTTGCTGCCACTACTAATAATACAGACCTAGTACAAGACAAATACATACTAGTATACCCCTCCTCCCATGTTGTGTGTGTACACCAGGCAGCCAAGAGGCTATCTGCTTAGACTTAACAAATCTTGGAGTGGCAAGAGGCCCTCACATCCCAACTCCACTCTAATTTACAGATTAGGAACCTGAGGCCCCATCAATGGGAAGGATTGTTCCCTGCTACACAGGGGCCTGGACTGGTGTGCAGCCAGTTCTGAATGCCTAATAATGTCCTTGGTTCATTGAGGAGTGATGTGGAGAATGGAGGTTCTAGGGTATTTCCCTAAACCCATTCCAACTCCTTGGCTCTGGCCCGCACCTTTTCCCCTTGACTATCCCAAATCTTCCTGGGCTTGGCACTGTCATCCAAAAGAACTCTCCAAAACCCTTCCCCTCTCAAGCAGACTGGATGAGCCTAGAGTATCCTAGACACCTCTTCAAAGCCATACACTCTGTGGGGCCCAATGTGTGCTCTGGGAGCTGCCTCCCAGAAGGAGCTGGGAACACCATGGACAGCGAACACTGCTGTGGTCACTTGCACTTGACTTTGTGGAGGAGAATTGTTAAGTGCAAAATCTGAAAATTGGGTTTTCTGATGATGGTGTAGAGTTTGTGTGTGTGTATGTGTGAACCCTTGTACCCATCTCATGTCTTCCAAGACTGATGGGCTGATGCAGTCTGGGACATGGCTATGGAATTTACAAGTGTAGGTGGGACCTCCAACTGTCTCCAGGCAATCTGGTTCCTGGACACACCCCGTTCTCTGTGTGTATTTGTTGGTGCCCAGGGTGGCTGTAGTGTGTCAGAAGCTGCAGTTTCAGAATAGGGGAGACCTGAAGGTCCCCGGAGGGTGCATGAGAGTAGGCCTTGAAAGTGACTGACCATGTGTTTGCTCAATGAGCATAGGATAGAAGGTGAGGGTTAGACCTCCCAGTGGGTTTCCTACTGCATCCTAAGGAATGTTCACCCCTTGGAGCTTCCAGAGCAATTGTGAGTTCCTGGGTTCCCTTTTCTCTGTGACTCACAGCTGGCTTAAGTTTCCTGAGAGATCACGATTCAGCTAATTCTCTCCCGGCCCCATTAATCTGAGCTGACTAAGCAAGAGCCACAGGCAGGGTAGAGACCCGGGATGCTCAGGACTCAGTCATTCCTAAATAGCCTGGCAGACCTTTCTACTTTAGCTTTTGTACATCTCCTTGTCTAGGGCCTGGTCATGCCTAATCAGATTGGGTAAACTCCTAGCCACTCTGAAGAAGGTTGTCACAGCCTTCCTTTGGGGCCCTCTGAGCATGACTTTCCTTCTCTTGTCTAGTTGTCAGACTCCTGAAATGTAGAAAAGTCCATCTAGGCATTAGACCTCAACTTGTCTTGTTGTACCTGAGCTCCTTTTCACTGTTTGGACAATATCCAGCCTTTAATGCCAGCTAGAGACAGGAAGCTGAAGCTTTTCTAGGGATAATCCTATCCAGTTGTCTGTCTCAGTGGTGTGGCTCTGGGTTTTTCCTGAACACATGAAAAAAATGGAGAACAAACCAGAGTCTGATGGGAGTGTTGGATTCTGACTTGTGGAGAGATACATCCTGGGGAAGGAGATGGTGTGGGATAGAAAGATATAGTTAGGAATGAGGACGGAGGTGAGACTGAGGAGGGATGGCAGGGAGGAAGAAGCAATGAGGCTATGGAGCTGGAGCTGGATGGGAGTGTGGATGGGGAGATAGGAAAGGGACTGGGCTGGGATTGGAATGGGAATGGGGATTCAATAAGAGATAGGGATGGGGTAGAGGAGTTAGGGATGGAGTTGAGATTGAGTTTGAAACAGTGCATAAAGATGGAGGAAGGGGCAGGGGATAAGAATACATAAATTGGAAAGACCAAAATTATTTAGGGGCCATTTGTTTGATGCTTCTGAGGTGCACTCTTCCAGAGGTCATCTTATCATCCTGGGCATGTTGCCAGACCAGCTCCACCCATCCCAGATCAATGGTTGCCTCTACACTCAGGAAACCAAACAAACTCTATTTAAAATGCTGAAAGTCTTTCTGGAGTCTAATGTCTTCTTCTGTTGCAGAGGCTAATCTTGTCTTACTGACCTCCCATTGCAAGCCTCAGCAGGGATGGTGGACTGTGACTCAGAAGAAAAGGGGGGGCATTCTACCTACAGGACCTCTGTCCCATCCATCCATCTATTCCAGAAGAATTGGGCAGGGAGAGCCAAAGTGACTCCCAACCACCTCCTCCTCATTAAAGTACGGAGTTGGAGATACTAATAGAGGGGCCACAGGTGTGGGGCCTTCTTTCTGTCCCTTCCTGGTCCCAGGACATTTCAACAAGACTTAATAACAGTCTCTGGCAATGTGCATGGAACTTGGCAGGTGGGGAGGGGCTTCTGCAGGTCCATGAAGGTCAGGTTCAACTCAAGTCAGAAGGGGGGAGTTAGACACCAGGAAGGACTTCTAGACTGGGAAGGATGGAGAGCCCAAGAGAAGTGTTGGTGTAATGCCTACTTAGAGTGTAGATGAGCCTCTTCAGGCGGACTAAAGGAAAACTTCCTGAGACCAAGGATGAGACATGACATAATTCTAGAGACCATTTGTCACCAGTGGGCTTTCCCCCTTGTCTTTAGCTTTCTTGAGCCTTCTCCCTCCTCATGATGAATGATAAAGTGTGTACATGCACCAAAGACAAGGAGGGGACTGAAATCCCCTAATGTTTTTCTTCCCATCCTAGAGCCCTCTGGTCCAGAGGATTCTGGGTCTCCCAAGCCCCTGGGAAATAAAGTCCTCTGAGAACTCCCTGGCATTCCTGGGAGAACAGGTTTCTGGCTCTGGGAGGTGAGTGAGGCGCCGGGCCTGGGGGGGCAGCGTGCCTCAGCAGGCCCTGGAGCCCGAGCTGAGCTAGGCAGAGGCAGCTCTGCTGGGGTGGGGCGGGGAACTAGGAGGACATGGTGCCTCTCCCTGTGGCACCTTCGCCCCAAAGGATCCTGAGCCTGGGGCAGCCCCCACCCTCCTTCCCCTCCCCAGGACCCAGTTCTGCTCTGTCCCTGCCTGGCCCACCTTGGGCCCCATGCAGTGTCACCAGAGAGAGGCCAGAACAGAAAGTACCGGCCACCCCATCATATGGGATGCACTTCTACTGCCTGCATCTTGTGGGTCACAGAATGACCAAGATGGTCAAAGAGACTGAGCCCAATGGGGACAGGACTGGTATGCAATGCCACCCTCCTCAAATCACGCTCCAATCAGACTAAAGGAACTATGGGGTAAGGAGAGCTGGATCCTGCAGCAGTAAAGCATTCAGTCAGACTCTAGGGAGGACTTCATAACCAAGAGCGAACTAATCAAGCTTCCTTCTTGGGGACTAGGAGGGAGCTGCCCTATCTGGCATGGGAAATGACCAGTACAGAGGCAGGGGTATGGAAGAGATGACTTCTCAAGAGGATGCACCCTCTCCTCCCAGACCTTTCTCACTGACTAACTGTGCTTTGCCACAATGTATATGCGAACACATCCCCCCACGTTTTAAGTGCAGAGAGAAGAGGAAAACACGCCCACTTGTTAGAGTCTATTCTTAATGTGCCATGTTTCTCAGGGCATTTAGGAAGGGCCTGGGGACTCTACGGGGAATGCCAGACTTTACCTGATCAGGAAGGGGTTGGGGAGAGCTGTGGGAGCCTCGAGGGTGCTTTCTGTTGCTCCAGCCATATCCCTAAGAGCCTTCAGCATCCAGATCCCCAATTCTAGGGTCCAAGGGCTCCCTGCCTAGCCCAGGTCTGCTCACCATGTCTCCTGGCCTCAGGATTCTTAAAGAAGAGAGGCTTCCAGACCTCCAGGGGATTTTGCCTGGAGCTCAGCATCAGCCACTGGTCCCAGCACCTGTTTGCCACCTGTCTGCGTCTCTACCAGGTGCACGGTCTCCTTCCTGCAACCTAGGCCTCTCCATAGTTTCCAGGCATCCAGACCCCAGTCCAGGCTGTCCAGAGAGGTTTAGAGATTCCTTGATCCACATATACCCTTGACAACACAAAGATCCAGCTCTCAGAACTGGGCTCTCCCTTCTCCTCCTGGAAGAATCTGCTTCAGCTCTAGATTTCCAGTCCTAGTACTTTCAAGTCTTCATTTTCTCCCAGCCCAGGGTGGATAAGCACACCACCTCCAACACATAGAGACACAGACACAATGCACTAAGTCAGTACCAGAAGGAAACCCCACACTATAGCAAGGACTGAAATGAGATCATTTGGAATAGGAACAGTGGGAAGAGCATGGAGGAGGGGGTCCCCCTTGACCTCCAGGCACTCACCCTGCTTCCTGAGTCTCCTTTGAACTGCAGTAAGAAGATGGGGAGTACCCAGGTGCTCCCAATCAGTCCAGAGGCCCGTTAAAAAGGCAACCCCCCTCCCCGTGCCCTGGCCCAGCCCTACTGGCCTCCACGGCTGACTTGGGCCGGGTCTCCTCTTACCTGCTCAGTGAAGCAGGTCGGCGTGGGGGCCCGGGGCTGGGGGGCCAGGAGCTCCGTCCTTCTGTCAGTCCGTCAGCTTGGCTGTCCCAGGTCTGTGCTGACATCAGGTGAGGGGAGGCAGCTGCTGGGTGAGCCAATAATTATGATATCAGCTTCCCCTTGCCCTGAGGGGCTGCTGCCAAAACGGGGAGAAGAAAAAGGTGACTAAGAAGCTAGTTTGCTCCTTGGCTCTCGTTTGACAGGTACCGGCTCCTGTGCCCGCCCCAGCCGCGCCCCGGTCCCCCCCTCCAGCCCCTCCCTTCTCCTGGGCCAGCCCGGGCCCCTTGTCCCTGCCAACTGGCACAGCCTATGGAGGAGTAGGTTGCCCTGTGGCCCCCACCTGCCCCCCAGAATGGGAATGTCAGTCCCCCATGGGTGGAACACAGGCTTGTTGGGGCATGCACATGTGTGTCAGGAGAGCCTGGCCGGCACATGTATGTTCTGAAGCTGGAGGGGGTCTGGGCAGCAGTACTGGGTGGTGGCCCCGGGTTCTCTGAGGCAGGGGTGGATAAGCAGTGGCTGAGACCCCACAAAGACCAGGTACTAGGTGCAAATTGCTGGGTACTGTTTGCCCACGTGCTGCAGGTCTCTCCACGATGCTGTGACACCTCCAGGGTGTCTCCTTGTGTGTGTGGGTGTGTGCACCCACACATACATGTGTCTGTGACTCCCTCCCTGTGTTTGTGTGGGCATGTGAGTATCTCCATGTTGTTGCTCTCTGGTCTGTGTTTGTCTCCTGATGTGGTAAATGTCTTCATCGATGTCTTGCTTTGTGAATGTGTCTGTGTCCTTATATCCAGGCTATGCTTGTGTCTTCTTGTGTGTCATGTGTGTGTTGACACACTCATGTCTGTGTGCACATCTCTGACTCTGGGTCTGCAACCTTGCTTGGTGTGTATCTGGGTGTCTATGTGAATAGGTCTGGGAGTGGGTCCCCTGATTCTGTGTCATGATCCCACTACCACATTTTATGATCTGGAGGATGGAAACAAGTCCCTTGTGCTTATGGCCTTTGTTCTTGGTCCCTCAGAGTCCATGGAGAGAATGGAGTGAACGGTGAGGCCTGAAGATCTGGGAACTAGCTCTGACAACCCCTACCTGGATTCATGTCTGGGACCTGTCCCTGGCTCTCTGACAGTCCTCCCTGAGGTTGCCCCAAACTCTGTCCGTCTCACTACTTTCTTTGTCATCTTCTTTGCCTACACTCTAGGCCTTGGACCTCCTTCCCCTCCCACACCCACTCTGTCCTGGACACCCTCTAAACCCAATCGAATCTCTTCCTGGAGCTAAAGGCTCCAAGGACCTAGTAGTACATCTATTGCCCAACAAGGCCTGGGGGTTGGCTTCTTGCCTGAAGTTATGGAGATCAGCTCCTCCCCACTTATTGTATCTCATCCCTAAGGGGGGATGTCTTGTAAACCTTGGCTGAGGGGTGGTGGTGGTCATCTAGTACAAATGTGGAGCAGGCTAAAACATTTGGAGACCTCTTGGTCTGGGCAAGAATGTATTTTGAAATTCATTTAAAAAAAGAGGATGCTCAGGCAGATAACAATGAATTAATTTGCAAGTGATGGTTAGTTACACAACTTTCCATACTTATCACTCTTAGCTTCCATTTCCTCATCTATTAACAAGAAAAGAATGCTATTCACTTATACAACTGTGAAGGTTAAATAAAATTACATGTTTAAGGTTCCTAGCATAATTCTTGCTACATAGAAAAAGTTCATTAAACATGTGTCCCCTTTCTTTTCTGCAAGTCCAATGGTGCTGGTTGGCATGCCCACCTGGGTGTTGAAATTGTGTTCTGTGTCTAGAGTAGGGACATTAGTAATCAAAATCCTACTCTCTTAACCTAATCATCAATGGAGTCTCATGGGGTAAGGGCAGCAATCAGGACCTCCAAGCTGTTTGCCAATTGCTCCTATCTGATGCTAATACAGCTGATTGCCACTCCTAGACTCAGAGGTATTTCTATTTGGATACTCTGGGCAAAGAGACCTATGAATGCTGCTCAGTGGAGGCTGTGATCAATCACTGCTGTTATTCGGATGGTCCTAACCAGCACAACACAAAAATAAATAATGGGTATAAATATTAAAAGCAAGGAGGCAAAATCTTCATTAATTAGAAACAAGGTGAATGTGTACTAAGAAATCTAAGAGAATCAACTGTACAACTGTTAGAACTAATGAATTTAGCAACATAGCAGAATATAAAGGAGACTTGGTGTAGGATTAACTGCTAACTACAAGGTTGGCAGTTCAAACCCACTAGCCACTCCGAGGGAGAAAGATGAGACTTTCTTCTTCTATAAAGATTTACAGTCTTGGAATCAACATGATGGCAGAAGGTGAGTGTTAGTGTAGCAGAATATAAAGTAAGTATACAAGGTGCACAAACAGTAAAAAAAATGGTGTACACCCCTCCGATCTCTACATCCACAGAGACAGTTGATGAAAGCCTAAGAACACATCAACATACAATCATTAATTAAATACAAATACAACAATTCCACAGTGGCCCAGAGACTTCAGATCATTTTAGTTCACACGAAGAAACAAGAGAGAATGACTCAACCAAATGACCAAGATGCAAAGCAAGAAGAATTTCTGAGGAAGAAAAGGTAATGGAACTAACTGAAAAAGATTTCAAAAGAATGATATTTAGGTACCTTCAAAGTATTGACAGAAAGACCTAGCAAAGCAAGGAGAATACAGAAAAAACTTTGGATGAATTCAGGAAAACACTATAAAAACAAACAAAATAAATGCAAATTTTGAAATAGTACAAAACCTTCAATTAGAAGTCCAGAAGATTAATACTAAGATTTTGGAAATGGACAATACATTGAGAGTGTAAAAGAACAGATTTGAAGCAATGGCAGTCTGAATTAGTGAGCGTGATATACTGATATACTAGAAGAACAATCAGAAAAAGAGAAGGAAAATATCTAAAGAAAGCCTAAGCATTGTGTGAAACAGCTTATGGGTGATTGGAATTCCAGAACAAGAAGAGACAATAAAAAGCACAGAGAAAATTGTCGAAGAGTTGTTGGAAGAAAACGTGCTTAACACCATGAAAGACAAGAAGATACACATACAAGAGGTTGAATGAAACCCAAACAGAATAGATCCCAAAAGAAAGTCACCAAGACTTTAATTAACATATTCAAACTTTCTGAATCCAAAGACAAGGAAAGAATCCTGAGGGCAGCTTGGTAAAAATGAAAAGTTACCTACAAAGGAGAACCAATAAGACTAAGCTTTGATTTTTCAGCAGAAACCATGCAGATAAGAAGACAATGGGAGGACATATATAAAACTTTGAAAGCAAAAAAATTGCCAGACAAAAATTGTATACCCAGAAAAACTGTCCCTCCAATACAATGGCAAAATTAGAACATTTCCTGATAAACAGAAATTAAAGGAATTTGTAAAGATCTAACTTTGCAAGACTAACTTTGCAAAAGAGAAAAAAAGCTAAAGGATGTTCTTTGTACTGAGAATCAACACCAGCAGACAACAAGCTGACATTACCATACATGATAACACCAGCCAGAACTCAATCCAGATACAGAAGTGCTCAAAGTCAAACAAGCCTACAAGACTGAAAATAGGGAACCAGAGATATCAATTTATAATGAAGTCAACGATAAAGCAAAAAAGAGGGGATGGTATAGATACAGAACCTCAAAATGTCAAGGAAGTCAAGTAGATTTCAAGATAAAACAGACTGTTTTAAGCAGGGAAAAATGAATAAATTATGGGGTAACCTCAATTAAAAATAATACATCTGCACATCAAAACTAAAAAAAAGAGAAGAACCAGAAATATCTAGTAAACAGTGTTGTTGTTGTTGTTAAGTACCGTGGAGTCGGTTCCGACTCATAGCGACCCTGCACAGGGTTTCTGAGGCTGTAAATCTTTATGGGAGCAGAAAGCCTCATCTTTCTCCCGTGGAACAGCATTTAGTTTTGAACTGCGGACCTTGAGGTTTGCAGCCTGATTCGTAACCATTATGCTACCAGAGTTCCTAGTAAACATTAAGACAACAGAAATACAAATGAAAAGAAAACACACAAACAAAAGGAACTCAGCAAAAAAAATTATTTGGAACAAAGAAACTAGCCACACCACAGAAAACAAAACATATACATAGAAAAAAAATTGACAGCAATCAATACCTATTATAATTGCACTTAATGTAAATGGATTAAATGCACCAGTCAAGAGATAGAGTGGAATGGATAAGAAAACAGGATCCTTTAAAATGCTGTCTATAGGAGACACATCAAAAAGATGGAGCCAGCCTAAATGCCCATCAACAGAAGAATGGTTAAACTTTGGTACATACACACAATAGAATACTATGCAACATTAAAGAATAGCAATGACTCTGTGAAACACTTCACAACATGGGTGAACCTGGAGGACATTGGTGGTGGTTATGTGCTGTGGAGTCGGTTCCAACTCACAGAGACCCTATACAGGGTTTCCGAGGCTGTAAAAAGCAGAAAGCCTCATCTTTCTCTCGCAGAACAGCTGGTAGTTTCGAAGGACATTATGCTGAGTGAAATTGGTCAATCACAAAAGGGCATATATTGTATAAGACCGATGTAAAAAGTTTTCTTAATGAAGAAACAATCTATGATGGTTACAAGGAAGAGAGGGGAGGGAAATTATTCATGGGCTAGAGGATGGTGGTAGTAGTGGTTATGTGCAGTGGAGTCGCTTCTGACTCATAGTGACCCTGCATACGATTTTCGAAGCTATAAATCTTTATGGGAGCAGAAAACCTCATCTTTCTCCTGTGGAAACGCTGGTAGCTTCAAATTGCTGTCCATGAGATAAGCAGCCGGATTCGTAACCACTATGCTATCAGAGCTGCTTGGCTAGAGGATAGACACATATTAACATGAGTGATAGGGGGTTAGGCAACATAGAACAAGAGGAATGTGAGCAGAGAAAAGAAGGTAGGGGGAGACACAGGAATGCAATAGTTACAGTGAATAGAGATAAATGCTGTTAACTGTTGATGATTTGATGACTGCAAAACTGATCATCTGCTCTGTAACCTCCACTCAATTCACAATAAAAAGTTAAAAAGTATAAAGTAAGTATACAAAAATCAAAACATTTCTATGTAACTATCAATTAAGAAATGTCCAATTCACAATACTTTATAAAATACCTAGGAATAAACATAATGATAAATACACAACATGTACATGAAGAAAACAATAAAATTTTGCTGTCAGACATAAATAAGACTGCATAGATATAAAGGTATTTCATATTCCTGAACTGAAATACTCAATATGATATTGTAAAGAAGTCAGTTCTCCCCTAAATAATCTATAAATCGAATGTAATTCAGGTTAAAAGTTTAATCTTTTTTTTTTTTTTTTTTTCTTTTTTGACAAGTTGATCTCTAAAATTTGGGGAAGAATAAAATCTACCTTAGAATCTTTTGCAAAAGAATACTAATAAGGGAAACTTGCTGTGACAGATTTCAAAATGAATAGAAAGGATTTTGTCATTAAAACAGGGTGCTTTTGGTGCAGAAATAAAAAGAAATCAATGGAAAGTAATAGAGTTCAGAACAAACTTGGGTGTTTGTGAGAACAGGATGTATGAGAATAAGGAATTTCAAAGCAGCAGGGAGAGTGGAGTTTAGATAGTTGACTTTCTTTTTTATTTATTTATTTATTTTTTAATTAAATGTTTTTATTTTGCATTGAGTGAAAGTTTACAGGGCACATCATCAGCTTCACATTCAACCATTCATATAGCTTGTTTCATTACATTGATTATCATCCCCTCCATATATCATCAGTTAACAGTGTTTCTCTCTATCCTCTTTAGCTTTTTTTTTTGGATGGGGGGGGTACTTGCCTTTTTGGAATTTACAGTCTCGGCTTTTAGGGAAGGTTTTTATATTTGTCTGTGGATATCCAGGGCTCATGTATGAGATTACTAACAAGCATTACTGAATAATCAGATGAGGGACAGTTTGCTATGTCTACTAGGTAGCTAAAGTCTGATCCTCAGAGCCTATGGTTTGGACGGTCAACAATGCTTGGGCCTAGATAGTTGACTTTCAATTAGAAAGATATAAAGTTAAATTCTTTTTCACACTATTCATTTAAAAAACTTAAAAATAGAGAAAGTAATGATCTAATGTAAAATTGAAAACTGTAAATAAATAGAAGAAAATACAGAAAAATATAACTATGGATTGCAAAAGGCATTTTTATCTATTGAATATAGAAGCTGTAAATGAAAATATTGGCAGATGACTTAATACAAATTTTAATTCTGTAGAGGCACATATGCTACAAACAAATTAAATGACCAAAATAAAACAAAACAATAACAAAAAGCAGCCAGCCACAACAATGGAAATAGCCTGGAAGAAAGCATTACAACATATATGTTCTTAGGTGCCGTTGAGTGGCTTCCAACTCATAATGACCCTATGTATGAAGGGACTTCAAAACATTCATGGAAACTTAATGTTATCTTTTCATTCCATTTGTCTACAAGCTGTTTGAAGCCTCCTCACAAAGCAGAATGAAACACTGCTTGGTCCTGAGCCATGGTCACAATCGTTGCTGTCACCATCAATCCATGTCATTGAGGATCTTCCTCTTGTTCGATGTCCCTCTGCTTTACCAGTCTGAGGTCTAAGGTGTGCCCATGCCATGGCATTTTCAATAACCTCATACACATGTGAAAGTTGGACAATGAATAAGGAAGACCGTAGAAGAATTGATGCATTTGAGCTATGGTGTTGAAGGAGAATATTGACAGTACCATGGACTACCAAAAGAACTAACAAATCACACAGATTTTTTAACACATGGAAAAGTACAGCTGCAATGCTCCTCAGAAGCCAGGATGGCCAGACTTCATCTCTCAGTTTTCAGACATATTATCAGGAGGAACCAGTCCTGGAGAAGGACATCATGCTTGGTAAAGTGGAGGGTCAGCGAAAAAAAGGAAGACACCCCCCCCCCCCAATGAGATAATGAGATGGATTGGCACAGTGGCAGTGGGCTCAAGTTTAGCAACTACTGTGAAATTGGTGCAGGACCAGCAGTGTTTTTGTTGTGTTGTGCATAAGGTCGCTATGGGTCAATACCGACTTGATGGCACCTAACAACAACACTAATTTACCAAGCATGATGTTCATCTTCAGGGATTGGTCCCTCTTGATAACATGTCCAAAGTATGTGAGAGGAAGTCTCACTACCCTTGTTTCTAAAGAGCATTCTAGGTGTAGTTCTTCCAAGACAAATTTGTTTGTTCTTCTGGCAGTCCATGGTACATTTAATATTCTTCACCAATGCCATAATTCAAAGGCATAAATTCTTCTTCAGTTTTTCTTATTCATTGTCCAGCTTTCACATGCATATGAGGCAATTAAAAATACCATGACTTGGGTGAGGCATACTTCAGTTTTCAAAGTGATATCTTTGCTCTTTTACAGTTTAAAGAGATCTTTTGCTGTAGATTTATCCAGTACAATGTGTTATTTCATTTCCTGACTGCAGCTTCCATCTGTGAGTGTTGATAATGAATCTAAGTAAAATGAAGTCCTTGACAACTTCTAGGTTTTCTCCATTTATTATGATGTTGCTTATTGGTCCATTTCTTAGAATTCCTGTTTTCTTTATCTTGCAGTGTAATCCATACTAAAGACTGTAGTCTCTGATCTTCCAGTCCTCTGCACTTGCAGCAAGTAAGATTGGGTCATTTGCACATCATAGGTTGTTAATGAGTCTTCCTCCAATCCTGATGCTATAATCTTCATATAGTCCAATTTGTTTACCTACACAACATACAAATGGAATCAATATGGTTCAAGGACACAACCCTGACACAGAGTTTTCCTGATTTTAAACCATTCGGTATCCCTTTGTGCTGTTTGAACAACTGCCTCTTGATCTGTAACCACAATTAAGTTTTCTGGAATTCCCATTCTTTCCAATGGTATCCATAATTTGTTATGATCCACACAGTTGAATATCTTTGTATAGTAAACATCTTTCTGGTATTCTCTGCTTTCAGTCAAGATCTATAGACATCAGCAATGATATCCCTTGTTTCATCTCCTCTTCTGAATCTGGCTTGAATTTCTGACAGTTCCCTGTCAATGTACTCCTGCAACCATTTAAAAATACCTTCAGCAAAATTTTACTTACATGTGATATTAATGGTGGTATTATATGATAATGTCTGCATCGTGTTGGATCATTTTTCTTTGGTATGGACACAGATAGGGATCTTTTCCAGTTGGTTGGTCAGGTAACTGTCTTCCAATTCAAATGCATTGACAAGTGAGCATTTCCAGCATTGTACCCGTTTTATTAAAACACCTCAAGTGGTATTCCATCAATTCCTAGATCCTTGCTTTTCACTAATGCCTTCAGTGCATCTTGGACTTCATTCTTAAATATCATCATTTCTCGATAAAATGCTACCTCCTGAAAAGGTTTGAACATCAACCAATTTTTTCAGGTACACTGACGCTATGTATTTCTCCCAATTTCTTTCTTTCTTTTTTCTTTCATCTTCTTTTGATGTTTCCTAAATCATTTAATATATTTCTATATACAATATTGCAACTTGAGGCTTCAATTTTTTTTTCCAGATCTGTCAGCTTGAGAAATGGCAAACGTGTTCTTCCCTTTGGGTTTTCTAACTACAGGTTTTTGCACATTTCATTATAATATGTTACTTTTCCTCTAGAGTTGAAAACTTCTGCTCAGCTCCTTTACTTCATCAATTCTTCTATTTGCTTTAGCTACTCTACATTCAACAAGTTTCAGAATCAGTTCTGACATCATTTCTGTCTTTTCTTTCTTTCCTATCCTTTTTTTTTCTTCTTTCTTTCAAATTTTAAAAGATCCTATTTATTTCAGCATAAATGGTAGAAATGTGATATAGTAATTTTAATTTCTATTGAGATCAGCAAGCAATTTTTAAAGAAAGAATTTAGATTTCAAACTTCTTTTTCAGAAACTGACCAAATGCAAACTAAATATTAGAATGAGCACACCAGATTGACCCTCCATTCTCTCACGATGACACTCTCTACCTGAAATTTTGGAGTCATTAGAGGGAAGGTTAAACATCACTCCATTATAGCAAGCTTTCTCTGAATGCTTCCTGGAACACATAACATGTGAGCTTGAGCATCCGTGTAAATCTGTAATGTCACTTCTATTGTTAGGCGTCATCAAGTCAGTACTGACCCATAGTGACCTTACGCACAACAAAACAAAACTGTCTGGTCCTCTGCCAACCTCACAGTAGCTGCTATGCTTGAGCCCACTGCTACTGTACAATCCATCTCGTTGGGGGTCTTCCTCTTCTTAGCTGACCCTCCACTTTACAAAGCATGATGTCCTTCTCCAGGGACCGGTCCCTTCTGATAATACGTCTGAAGTATAAGAGATGAAGTCTGGCCATTCTGACTTCTAAGGAGCATTGTGGATGTACGTTTTCCAACACAGATTTGTTAGTTATTTTGTCAATCCATGGTACTTTAAACATTCTCCTCCAATACCATAGCTCAAATGTATCAATTCTTCCTCGGCCTTCTTTATTCATTGTCTAACTTTCACATGCATATGAGATTACTGAAAATACCATAGCTTGGGTCAGGTGCACAAAATTTCCTCAAATTTGTTCTTGAACACTTTAAAAGTCTTTTGCAGCAGATTTGCCTAATGAAATATGTCATTTGATTTCTTGACTCTGCTTTCGTGAGTGTTGATTATTGATCCAAGTAAAATGAAGTCTTTGACAACTTCAATCTTTTCTCCATTTACATGGATATTAATTACTGATCCAGTTGTGAGGAGTTTTGTTTTCTTTACCTTGAGTTATAATCCATACTGAAGGCTGTAGTCTTTGATCTTCATCAGTAAGTATTTTCAATCCTCTTTCTATTCAGTAAGCAAGGTTGTATTATTTGCATATCACAGGTTGTTAATGAGTCTTCCTCCAATCTTGATGCCAAGTTCTTCTTCAAATAATCCAGCTTTTCAGATTATTTGCTCAGCATTAAGATTGAATTAAGTATAGTGAAAGAATACAGCCATGGAGCACACCTTTCCTGATTTTAAACCATTCAGTAGCCCCTTGTTCTGTTAGAATGACTGCATGTTGGTCTATGTACAGGTTCCTTATGAGCACAATTAAGTGTTCTGGAATACCCATTCTTTGTAATGTTATCCATAGCTTGTCATGATCCACACAATTGAAAGTCTTTGAATAAAGCACAAGTAAACATCTTTCTAAAATTGCAGCAGACAAATTTTATAACTTCAAAAATGTTACAAGCACCCAAGCACACAAAAGATTCTAGTTTATTAACCTTTGGTGAAAATTTCACACAATCATTGCAGTTCAAGTTACTGCAGAATCTTTATTTTCCTTCTTTTTGCCAGCACTAATGTTGATCTATGCAGTCTCCCTGAATTTCTTTATTCTGTCTTGTATTCCTTGCACTGTTTTCCTGAGGCCTTTGCATATCACAGGTTGTTAATGAGTTTTTTTTAAATACAGGCCATGCTTTGCAAGTTTGTGTTTGGGTTCATTTTTCTTTGCATAATCCAAGGAATTGTAAATCATGCCAAAGTCAGTAGTCTAGCCATCACCAAAATGGTCTGAATCCAAACACAAAGATGACATCTAGTGTGGTCATACATTTTAGCTAGATTTTCCCAAATTTCTGTCTTACATATTTGTTGTCTTTCCAGGGTGGAAAACATCAATGACCATTTATTTCTGCTGGAGTAGTTGGTTGGTCATGAACTTTCTGGCTTAGATAGTCACCATGTATTCATGATGGTGGCAGATCTTCAGCTGCCAGGGAGGAAACATTAAGTTCTTTTTAATGGCTTCTTGCTTTCTTATGCATGATATCTTATGCATGATAGCCTTGATGTCATCACTCGACTATGTCTGGTCTTTGGTCTTATTGTTCAATGCATCAAATATATTCTTGAGATGGTCTTTAAATTCAAGCAGGATATACTTAAGGTTATACTTTGACTGTAATTAAACTTTTTGCTTTAATTTTCTTCAGCTTGAACTTGAACTTGTATATGAGTAATTGATGATCTTGTCTATAGTCAGTTCCTAGCCTTGTTCTGATTGATGATAGTGAGCAACTTCATCATCTTTTTCTACAGATGTATTGATTTAATGCTTGTGTATTCCATCCTGTGAGGTCCACCGTATAGTCCCCATTTCTGTTGTTGAAAAAAGATACTTGCAATGAATAAGTCGTTGGTCTTGTAAAATTCTACGATGTGAAGAATTCTATCACCAAGGCCAAATGTTCCAATTTTCTACCCTTTTTCTTTGTTTCCAACTTTTGCATACCAATCACCGGTAACTATCAATGCATCTTAATTGCACATTTGATGAATTTCAGATTTCAGAAGTTGGCACAAATCTTCAATTTCTTCATCTTTGATCTTAATGATTCGTGTATAAATTTGAATGATAATCATATGAAATGGTCTTACTTGTAAATATTAACTGGTCTTCCAATATGGATATTATCCTATCTGAAAATGTTGTACTTCAGGATAGATCTTGAAGTGTTCTTTTTGACAATGACGCCATTCGTCTTGAATTTGTCATTCCTGGCATAGTAGATCATATGATGTGCATTTCAAGATGACCAGTATCAGGTCTTTTCCGCTAACCGGTGGTTATTGGTGGTTATATGCCATGGAGTTGCTTCTGACTCTTAGTGACCCTGTACAGGGTTTCTGAGGCTGAAACTCTTTATGGGAACAAAATGCCTCATCTTTCTTCTGTGAAACAGCTGTAGTTTCAAACTACTGACCTTGAGGTTAGCAACTCAACTCATAACCACTATACTACCAGAGCTCACTAGTACCTGGGAGATCTATCTTCAAGTGTTCCTTTTCATTTTTGATTATTCTAAGTTACCAAGATTCATACTTCTCATATTCCTTGTTCTGGTTGTTAATAAAGCTTTTTCTTCTCATTTTGTGTCATGCCGTATCAACAAATGAAGGTCTGGAAAGTCTTACCTTATCTATGTCATTAAGGGTGACTCTATTGTGGAGTGACAGCTCTTCCTTAGTAGTATTTTGAGTGACTTCTAACCTGAGGAGCTCATCTTTCAGCACTATGTGAGACAATGTTTTATTACTATTCATAAGGTTTTCAATAGCCAATATACTTTTTTAACTTTTTATTGTGAATTGAGTGAAAGTTTACAAAGCAGATCATCAGTTTTACATTAATCAAAGCATACGCTTTACTTCACTACATGGTTGCAATCCCCTCCATGTACCAACAGTGAACAGCATCTATCTCTATTCACTTTAACTATTGCATTCCTCCTGTGTTTTCCACTATCTTCATCTTTCCTCTGCTAACATCTTTCCTCTTATTGTATATTGCTTGTCATGTCATCCATGTTAACATGTGTCTACCCTCTAACTCATGAAGAATTTTCCCTCCCTTCCCACAACCATCATAGACTGTTTCTTTTATCAAGAAAACCTTTAAAAATTGTTTTTACATCATTGCCCTCATACAATGCTTGTCCCACTGTGATTGACTAATTTCACTTAGCATAATGTCAACCATGTTGTGAGGGGTTTCACAGATTTATCACTATTCTTCAAAGTTTTGTAGCATTCTATTGTGTGTATGTATCAAAGGCTGTTAACCATTCTTGTTGATGGGCATTTAGGTTGTGATGCTGTGGGTTAATGTGCTGGACTGCAAAGTTGGTTTTAACTGCAAGGTGTATAGTTCAAACTCACCAGCCGCTCCTCCGACACCTTATACAGGGCCTCTATGGGTCAGAACCGACTCCACAGCACTTAACAGCAACAACAATCTTTTGATATGTCTCTTGTAAACAGCATTGAAGGATCCTGCTTTCTTATCCACTCTGCTCTTTATGTCTCTTGACTGATATCTTTAATTCATTTACATTCAATGTAATTATCAATAGGTGTGAATTGATTGTTGTCATTTTTCTGAGCGTTTTTTTGTTGTGCTACCAGATTATTTGTTCCACATAATTTTCTATGTTGAGTTCCTTTTGTTTGTGGATTTTCTTGTTATTTTCATTGCTGTTGTGTTAATGTTTACTAAATCTTTCTGATTTTCCTCTTTTTTTTACTTTGATGTGCAGATTATTATTTTTCTTTAGGGTTGCCTTGTAATTTATTAATTTTTTTCCTTGTTTAAAACAGTCTGTTTTATCTTGAAATCTACTCGACTTCCTTGCCATTAGGAAGTTCTGTATCTACATTATTCCGTCTTTTTGCTTTGTAGTTGACTTAATTATACACTGATATTTCTGAATCCTTATTTTCAGTCTTGTAAATTTGTTTCACTTTAAATACTTCTTGATCTGGATTGAATTCTGGGTGGTGTTGTCATGAATGGTAATCTCAGGTAGCTGTCTGATGTTGTTAGTTCTCAGTCCAAAGAATACACCCTTGAGCACTTTTTGCAAAGTTGGTCTGTTCTTTACAAATTCCTTTAATTTCTGTTTATCAGGAAATGTTCTAATTTTGCAGGAACAGCTTTGCTGGATATATAAATCTTGGTTGGCAATTTTCTTACAGAGTTTTAGATATGTAATTTCATTGCTTTCTTGCCTTCATGGTTTCTGTTGAAAAATCAGAGGTTAGTCTTATTAGTTCTCCTTTGTAAATAACTTTTCATTTTTCCCGAGCTGCTCTCAGGATTTTGATTTTGGAAAATGTGATTATGATACGTCTTGGTGATCTTCTTTGGGATCTATCCTGTTTAGTGTTTGTTCAGTTTCCTGTATGCTTATCTTCTTGTCTTTCATGATGTTAGGGAAGCTTTCTTCCAACAATTCTTCAACAATTTTCTCTGTGCTCATGTCTTCCTTTTCTGGAATTCTGTTCACCTGTAAGTTGTTCCTCTTCCTGACGTCTCACATACTCTGAGGCTTTCTTTGTATCTTTTTCATTTTTTTTGTCTGATTGTTTTAGCATGTTAGTCTTGAGACATTTATCATCAAGCTCAATAATTTGGGTTCCATTGTTTCACATCTACTCTTTGCCCTTTCAATGTACTGTCCATCTCTGAGATCTCAGTACTAATTGAAGATTTTGTATTGTTTCAAAATTTGCATTTATTTTTTCTGCTTGTTCTTGCAATGTTTTCCTGAAAATTTCTAAAGTTTTATTGTGTTCTCCTTGTTTTCCTCAACCTCCTGTCAACCCTTTGAAAGTACCTAAATATCATTCTTTTTTTTTTGAATACTTTTTCAGTTACTTTCATTATCTTTTCTTCCTCAGAAACATTTTCTGGCTCTGCATCTTGATCATTTGTTTAAGCCATTCTTTCTTGTTTCTTTGTATGAGCTAAAATTGTCTGTTGTCTCTGGGGCATTGTGAGGTTGTCATATTTGTAAAAACAAACAGTGCAGTTGTCAGACCCAGAAGAGAGCAATATCTTGGGGGGTCTTGCAATTCAAGGAACTCATGAGGTGGTTGTGGAAAGGATGTGACAGTTGAGTTCCAGGCCCTAGATGGAGTTCTTATTGGCCTCTGTGTTACCTATGTTCAGGGCATTCAATCTGGAAGCAGCTTATGGAAGCCCTTGATGGAGCTGGTTTCAGTGTCTGTTAGGACCACAGGAAAGCTTGGGGCACGGTGACTGGTTAAATGCTGGTCCAGTGGCTCTGTGAGTTTTGCAAGTCTGGAGTCAAGCCCAACTGAATCCAGGCACAAAAGTGGCATACCAAAGTGGCGCAGCCAGCCTCCACCTGACACTGGTGTGGCTCCCAATCACACTGTTCTGAACTCCTGGAGACCTGTGTCTGAGCTGGAGGTGGTTGAGGGTGAGAGCTGGCTACACTTCTAATCACCAGGGGAGAGTGGGGAAAAAGAAGAAATCTCACCTTTTCCATTACCTGTGTGAATCTGCTCTGACAGGCCCCCCTCTGCTGCCAAAGCTGTTCACAAGATGGTTAAACTGTGTCTCACCAGCTGTTCACCAGCCAGTCTCCCTCTCCCTGCTTTGCTTCTCCTCCCAGCAAGTAATCCATCCACCTCTTTAACCTTTCTTCTGAAGTTCAGGGTGTCGGTATTTTCATCTGTGTCTTTTTTTTTTTTTTTTTTTTTAAACAACATTATAACCTATGGGACCACAGATGTATATGTGGTTGGACATAGCCCAAGTAGGTGTTATGCAGTGCATTACTATATTGAGGTTTTCTGTTTATTCCTATGTAAGAATTCTCAGGCATGTTGCTTTTAATAACTTTAAAAAATATTTTTATTTGGTTACTTTTTTTTTTTTTTACTTTAAAAAAAGTTATTATTTTTAAATGTTTTATTGTGTGGTTACATATTTTTAAAAATGTTTTTATTGTGAATTGAGTGATAGTTTACATGGGAGAACATCAGCATTACATTCACCGTATCATATTTCATTTCATTTGTAATGACCACAATTCCCTCCATGCATCGCCATTCAACAGCATTTGCTTCCATTCCCTCTGTTTTTTTGGGGGGTGGGGTGGGAGGATGCACACTGAAGCCCTCAGGAATATATAACCATTCAAACAACCAAAGGGTACACCCCGCAAGCCTACCACCCAGGCCATCAGCACACAGCCTGTCTCCTTCTCTGAGTCCAGAGGCCCCAGTCACTCCATCTCTCCATGTTATGTCTCTACCTCCATCTCTGGCATTACTGCTTCTCTGAATAGGATCCTGCACTCCACTCTTCTCCCTTGATGGTCCCAGGGTCCTCTGCTCCTGGACTGCAAGATCGACCCCTCTACTTTTATTACAAAACATCTACCTTTACATTTGCAACACTCAAAGTCAGTCCTGATAGCAATTATTCACTATTGTACCACATGAGTCTTATGCCCATCTCATTTCACCAGCCCCAATCCAGACAGGTTGGAAACCACTCATTGGCGATTCTACCTTCCCCTGCACTCTCTGGAACTAGCCTCCTTCTTGAAAGTGTGTAAGCCAGTCACTTCTTGCCTTTGTAGTCTCCCCATTTTGGGAGCCAATGTCCAAGTTGCCCATCCTTGTCAACCCTGTGTACTGAGGGGCTGGGAATGATCCTTGCTGTAAAGATTGAGCTACTACATCCATAAGTATAGGTCAAGTTCATCAAATTGTAGTGGATTACTCTTTTTTTCCTCTTCTTTCTTCCTCTAGTTGAGTTCTGATCATCCAACCATTGAAGTCAGGTCAAGTGGGTTCTATCTGTAAGTGTGGGTGTTCTAGTGCATCTCCCCTCATCATTCGTGTCTTACATCTTTGTTGTAGGAGGTCCGTGTAGTGCTTCTGCCTAGTCCACCAATTTTCTGGAAGTCACAGGCCAATATTTTAAGTAGATTGACATGTCTTTCTTCCTAGTCTGTCTTTGTCTGGAAGCTTGGCTGAAATCTGTCCAACCCTGATGGTTCTTGAAATACCAGTGGCATAGCTTGCAGCATCACAGCAATATACAAGCCACCACAGTATGACAAACTGACAGATGAGTGGTGGCAGCATATATAACAAAGGGTTAGTATCCAAAACATATAAAGAGTATTTTAAAATAAATAAAACAAAAAAAGGACAATCTCACAGAAAAAGGGACAAAGACATGAGCAAGCAATTCACATAGAAAAAATACAAATGGCCAATAAATAATTGTAAAAGTTTTCAGCTTTATTAAAAATGAAGAAGACCCTTCAGGACAAAGCCCTCCTCCAAGACTGAAACTCAAAGGGAACACCTGAGCAGGCATGTAAGCTTGCTGGTGACCAAGTGGGTCTACTGGTGAGTGGAAATGGAAGAAAGGTAGCAATGAAGATATGGACTGAGTTTGGCCACAATCCATAGACCCCCGTCTACCTAGAGATGAGAGAAAGAAGAGGAAGGACTAGTTGGTCCGAAGTATGGTGAGACCTGGGGACTCCTGAACCCATGGATAAGGACTTAGTCACCGAGGACTACAGCTGAGAGTGAAGTGTCCAGCTGGTATGAAGTGAAGAGAAATACACAAGAACACCCAAACTTGCAGATAGTATCCATTTGACCTACCTTCAATGGCTTGATGATCAGAACTCGACTAGAAGAAGATAAAGTTTTAATAAAGGAAATGAGTATAAATTGCTACAATTTAATGAACTTAACCTATATTTATGGATGTAGTAGCTCAAACTGAGAGGGAAGGAATATTCACATCAAGGATCATTCCTATCCCCTCTGTACACAGGGTTGATAGGAATGAGCAACTTAGATATTGGCTACCTAATTGTTTTTGTTAAGTGCTGTCGAGTCGATTCCGACCCATAGCGACACTGTATAGGGTTTCCGAGGAGCGACTGGTGAGCTTGAACTACAAACCTTGCAGCTCAAATGGGTTTGCAGTCTGGTGCATTAACCCACAGTGCCACACCTAAAAATCAGGGGTGGAAGGGGCAATAAAGGCACGAAGTGACTGACTTAAAAGTTTTTAAGTGGAAGTTTCAGAGTGTGCAGGGGAAGGTAGAATCCCCACTGAATAGTTTTCATCTTGTTTAAATGGGTCTGGTGAAAGGAGATGGGGGTAAGATTCTTATGACTCAATAGTAATTGTTATCATGATTAATTGCGACTGTAGCAAAAGTTTTGTAACAAAAAGGGGGGAGCAGTTAATCTTACATTCCAGGAACAGAGGACCCTAGGACCATCAAGGGAGAAGAGCATGAGCAGAATGTGGGACCCTATCCAGAGAAGCAGTGACATCAGAGAAGAAGGCAGAGGTGAGGACATGGAGAAAGAGAGCAGCTGAGGACTCTAGACTCATGGAAAGAGAAAGGCTGTGTGCTGGTGGCCAGGAGGCAGGCTTGCAGAATGTGCCCTTTGGTTGTTTAAATGATTATATATTTCTGAGTGTTTTTGTGTATATAAAAACAAAACACACAAAAAAACCAGAGGGAATAGAAACAAATACTGTTGAATGATAATGTACAGAGGGGATTTTAGTCATTGCAATGAAATGAAGTATGATAGGATGAGTGCAAAACTGATGTTCTCCCATGTAAACTATCATTCAAGTCATAATAAAAGCTTTAAAAAAATTAGCCTGCTATATTTGGACAAACGTTTAATTAACTCACCCCTAATGTGATGTCTTAGGCATTTGTTGTTAAGTGCTGTCGAGTCGGTTCCGACCCATAGCGACTTTGTACAGGGTTTCCGAGGGTGTAAATCTTTACGGGAGTAGAAAGCCTCATCTTTCTCCCGTGGAGCCTTCGATATGGATTGCATCTCAATGTCAAGAAAACAAAAATATTCACTACTGGACCAATAAACAACATTCTTATCAATGGAGAAAAGATTGAAGTTGTCAAGGACTTCATTCTTCTTGGATCAACTATCAACACTCACCGAAGCAGCAGTCAAGAGATCAGACGATGTATTGCATTGGGCAAATCTGCTGCACAGGAACTTTTTAAAGTGTTGAAGAGCAGAGATGTCAGATTGAGGACTAAGGTGTGCCTGACCCAAGCCATGGTATTTTCAATAACCTCATATGGATGCGAAAGCTGGACAGTGAATAAGGAAGATCGTAGAAGAATTGATGCCTTTGAGTTGTGGTGTTGGAGGAGAATACTGAAAGTGCCATGGACTGCCAGAAGAACCAATAGATCTGTTTTGGAAGAAGTGCAGCCAGAATGCTCCTTGGAGGCCAAGATGGCTAAACTTCGTCTCTCATACTTTGAACATATTGTCCCGAGGGAACAGTTGCTGGAGAAGGATGTCATGCTGGGTAAGGTGGAGGGTCAGAGAAAAAGAGGAAGACCCCTAATGCAATGGATTGGCCAGGTGGCATCATTGATGGACTCAAGTGTGGCAGCGGTAGTGAGGTTGGCCCAGGATTGGACATTGTTTCGTTCTGCTGTGCATGGGGTCGCTATGAGTCGGTTCTGACTCGATGGCACTTGACAACAACAACAATGTGATGTCCTGGTGTGGAGCCATGGGTTAATGCGTCAAACTGCAAAGTCAGTGGTTCAAGTTCACCAGTCGCTTCTACAGGGTCGCTGTGGGTCGGAACTGACTCAATGGCACTTAGCAACAACAAATGTGATGGGTATGGATTAATGTGCTGGACTACAAAGTTGGTTTGAACCGCAAGGTTGGCAGTTCAAACTTACCATCCACTCCTCAGAAACCCTATACAGGGTTGCTGTGGGTCAGAATTGACTTGACAGTACTTAACAACAACAATGAGATGTCTAAGGAGCTCTGGTAGCATAGTGGTTATGACTTGGGCTGCTAACCTCAAGGTCAGTAGTTCAAAACTACCAGCTGTTCCTTGGGAGAAAGATGAAGCTTTCTGCTCCCTCAAAGATTTACAGCCTTGGAAACCTTATACAGAGTTGTTATGAGTCGGAACTGACTCCACAACAACATTCCCCCTACCCCCCTTACACAAAAGTTGTGATGGTTGGAACTGCGTTGCCTTGGCAGGGCCAGACCGAATGATTTAAGGACCTAATACAGCCTGTGGGCCAGACATTCCCCACTCCTGCTGTGTAGGGTTTCTGAGGCTTTACATCTTTGAGGGAGCAGAAGGCTTCATCCTTCTCCATCAGAGTGACTGACAGGCTTGTGGTTCCCAGCCCAGTGCTCTTTATCTTATGGAACCCCTGTGCTCCCTGGATAACACGTAGGACTGTAAGACGGCCACCAAGGACTAGGAACTCCACAGTAACATGCCTCCTGCACCCACCTCATGAGATCCTTGGCTGGCAGGAGCCCCTCAGAGTCTTCTTTTCTCCAGGTCCAACAGCTACACTTTTTTTGTTGTTGTTTTGTCATTTTGTTTTGTCGGTTTTGTTTGTTTATTCTTTCTTCTCTGTCTCTTTCCATTCTCTTCAATTTTATCCTTTCTGTCAAAATCGACTTGACAACACTTAACAACAATCACCTGTTTGTTTTTCCTTCTTTTCTTCTGTTTCTCATTTCCCCTCTTTTGTTTTTCTTTACTACTCTTTACTCTTTTTCCTCCTCCCTGGTTTTTCAAAGGGTTTTTACATTTTCTGCCTTTTATTTTCTTTCTTATTTTTCTTTTTCATAACTCCATTTTCCTGTCCTTCTTTTCTTTTCTTTTTTTTAGTAATTGTATTATTTTTTCTCCTTCATTACTTTCTCTTTTCATTACTAGTTGTTTGTTAGTTTATTATGTTTTGTTTTGTTGTGTATGTCTGTGTGTGTGTGGTTTCTTCTCTTTCTCACCCTAGAGGAGACAGCAACTGTGCCCATATAGCCAGCCACAATCATTCCTTCGGCAGCTCCACCCACTGGGCAAGAGCCATTACCAGCTCTTATACCACCTGATCAACTACAGGCAGCAACGAACACCAGCCAAATCCACCCTAAACTGAGGTGATGAGTGGCAATGAAGACTGATACACAAACTTCCATTCTCTATACCCACAGGAGACAGTTGAGGAGAGGCTAAGAACACGTAAACGTGAAATCATCAATTAAATATAAATATAACAATACCACAATGTCCTGGAGACAAGATCATTTTAGCTCACACAAAGAAACAAGATAGAATGGCTCAAACAAATGACCAAGATGCAGAGCCAGAAGACATTTTTGAGGAAGGAAAGGTAACGAACTAACTGAAAAAAATTCAAAAGAATGATGTGTAGGTACTTTCAAAAGATTGACAGGAGGTTGAGGAAAGCAAAGAGAACGAAGAAAAGCTTTAGAAGAATTCAGGAAAACACTACAGAAACAAGTAGCCAAAATAAATGCAACTTTTGAAATACTAAAAAACCTGCAATTAGAAATCCAGAAGAGTAATCCTAGGATCTCAGAGATGGGCAATACATTGGAAGGACAAGGGAATAGATTTGAAGCAACGGAAGTCTGAATGAGTGAGCTTGAAGAGTAATCTCTCAATACTAGTATACTAGAAGAATAATCAGAAAAAAATAATGAAAACATTCAAAGAAAGTCTAAGAGTTATGTGGAACACCATGAAGAGGAATAGCTTATGGATGACTGGAATTCCAGAACAGGAAGAGACAATAAACAGCACAGAGAAATTTGTAGAAGAATTGTTAGAAGAAAGCTTCCTTAACATCATGAAAGTTAAGAAGTTAAGTATACAAAAAGCTGAAAAAACTCCAAACGGGACAGATATATCCCAAAGAAAATCACTAAGACATACAAAAATCAAACTTCCAAAACCAAAGACAAGGAAAGAATCCTAGAGCAGCTTCAGAAAAACAAAAAGTTACCCACAAAGTAGAACCAATAAGACTAAACTCTGATTTTCAGCAGAAATCATGCAGGCAAGAAGGCAATGGGATAACATATATAAAACTTTGAAAGAAAAAAAAATTCCCACCAAGAATCATATATCCAGCAAAATAGTCCCTAAATATGACAGCAAAATTAGGATACTTTCAGATGAACAGAAATTAAAGGACTTTGTAATGACCAGACCAATTTTGCAAAAAAGACTAAAGAGTGTTCTTTGGACCAAGAACCAACAATAGCAGACAGCAGTCTGAAATTACCATACATGATAACACCACCCAGAACTCAATCCAGATATCGAAGTATTTAAAGTAAAACAAACCCACAGACTGAAAATAGGGAACCAGAAATATGAACGTATAATGAAGTCAACTACAAAGCAAAAAGAGGGAATAGTGTAGATACCGAACTTCTAAATGGGGAGGAAGTCAAATAGATTTCAAGATAAAACAGACTATTTTAAATGGAGGAAAAAAATAACAAATTACAGGGTAACCAATAAAATGAATACACTTCCACATCAAAATATAAAAAGAGGAAAATCAGAAAGAATTAGTAAGCATTAACACAAAGAAATGAAAACGAAAGAAAACTGAAACATTAACTCAGCACACACAAAAAATGATGTGGAACAAAAAAACCAGACAGCAAAATGACAGCAATCAATTCATACTTATCAATGGTTACACTGGACAGAGGCAATAATTACAAGAGACATAGTAGCATAGAATGGCTAAGAAAACAGGTTCCTTCAATGTTCTGTCTACAAGAGACACATCTTTACATGAACAGATCTATGCACACCCATATTCATTGTAGCACTATTCACAATAGCAAACAGATGGAGACAGTCTAAATATTTATCAACAGTAGAATGGTTAAACAAACTTTGGTACATATACAAAACAGAATACTAAACAATGTTGAAGAATAATGATGAATCTGCAAAACACCTCACACCATGATGAACCTGGAGGACTTTATACTGAGTGAAATTAGTCAATCACAAAAGGACAATGAGATCACTGTTGTGAAAGGTTAAGAAAAGTTTTTCTTGATAAAAGAAACATTCTATGATGATTATGGGGTTCAGGGGAAGGAATTATTCATGACCTAGAGGGCAGACACATGTTAACATGGGTGAAGGGGCAGGCAATGCACAAGAGGAAGGTCGGCAGAGGAAATATTAAGGTAGCGAGAGACACAGGAAGGAATGAAAGAGTTAAAGTGACTAGACGTAAATACTGTTAACTAATGATACATGGAGGAGATTGCAATCACTGTAATGATGCAAAGTATATGATTTGTTGAATGCAAAACTGATGATCTGCTCTGTAAGCTTTCACTCAATTCAAAATATAAAGTTAAAAAAAAAATCATAGGCAAATCAATTCTGAGACTGAGGGTTTCAGGGAGACCCTGATGGATCCACAGGAAAAGACTGTGGTTGTCACATTCTAACAGTAAGCCTGCCTCTGAAGGGTGCCATATGCTTCTCTTCTGAGACTGGATCCACCTCTGCCCCAGGAATGGGCAGGCTCTGCTTCTTGCTTTCCTTTGGGAAGCACCACTTCCTTATTGCATGCTTTCTGGGAGGTGAAGAAAGAATCTTGGGGATCGAAGAGACCTTGGACTCAAAAGGGATTTGCGAGCTGTTTCTCCTTATACTCTGCCTCCAAATAGTAGCATGCTTTCCTATTCTTACCACAGTAGACCGTTACAGTTCACGTGTGAGTCTAGCTGTAATTCTGGTCCCTGCTGTGTTGGCTCTGCACCCCTCTAAGAGGTTCAGTCCCACATCCCGCAGCACTCTGATTTCCAAGCCTGCAGATTGAACTGAACTGATCTCTGCTTTGGATATAGTTGGGTTTCTAACCCAGTTGGTGTCAGGGAAAGCTCTGACCCTCTGAAGACTAGAGGTCAGATCAGGTCCACTGTCTGGACCTGAGCTCTGCCCAGACTGGATTACTTGAGCCTGAAACAGCATTGGCTGAGGATGGAAATCCCTGGGCCCATATCTACTATACTCCAGTCTGGGACAGGAACCTAGGACCCCAGGAGGTGGAAGAACATGTCCCTACCCTCAACAACCCCATTGTGAAGGAGGAAGCAGCTCCCATCTGCACCCTGCATCCTGACTGGACATCTATCTACTTCCACTTATGTGGGCTGGGTTTGTCTCCTCAAAGTTAGTTCCAAAATGGAACCTGTCCTTTGTCAGACCTTTCAAGTCTCACTTCTTGAAAAGAAGACACTTAAGAACAATTGCAGAGTAACAGAGCCCAAACAGAGCTGATATGAGACCCTGAGGTCCAATGACTTCACATCAAAAGGTTGGAGAAGCCAGGATGGGCTTCCTAGGGGAGAACAGGTGGTTTCTCAGTTATGGATGATGAAGAGCTTCTAGGCAGAGCTGGGAGGATATGTGGCAAGGGAGCTGGTCTGGGAGGTCTAAGTCTGTTCTGGTTGGTTGACCCCCTGGGAAATCCAGGGAGTTTCCAAGCTGAGAGCTTGGGGGAGGGGGCCTCGTGGGGTGGTAGGATTATAGTAAGAGTCCTGCTGGGTGAGAAGGGTGTCTCAGTCTAGTCTTGATCCCTCTGGCTGTAAAAGGAATAGTTGTGGAGGTGAGGGAAGCAATGCAGTGTGTGTGTGTGTTCACTGACATCAGCCTATAAGTACACATGTACCTCTCCCATATGAGTGTGCACTACCTACATTTATATTACTGTGCTCACATGTGCCTCAGTAGGTGAGCTGTAAATCTCCACAGCTATATATGTGATGTTGGGCATGCCCAAACCAGTGTTGGTGTCTAATTGTGTGTGAGCACCTGCATTCTTGAGAGAACACTTGGATGCCTTGTGCACAAGCACCGTGTTGATGTGAGTGTCCGTGAGCAACTGTGTGTGTACAGTGTCCATGATGGAGTCCACCTGTGTATGTCTGTCTTTCCGAGAATGTCTTGGTGTGTCTGCAGGGCTATAAATGTGAGTAAGTGATTTTGTGTGTGCTTGTGTGTGTCTGTTGTTGCTGTGTTAAGTGCTATCGAGTTGATTCTGACCCATAGCGGCCCTGTATAGGGTTTCTAAGGAGCAGCTGGTGAGCTTGAACCACTGATCTTGCAGTTCAAACGGCTTTGCAGTCTGATGCATTATCCCACAGCACCACACCAGGTCTGTATCAGGATGTGTGTAATTGTGTGTACGCAGGTATCTATGCCGGTGCATAGCTCTGAGGTATTCTGTGTGTACCCAAGAATCTGTGGCTTGCATAATGTGACTGTGGATCTCCCCATCCTTAAGAGTAATGCTTCTGGCAGTGAAGCCTGAGATGGAGACAGATGACGTGGAGAGATGGAGCAGCTGGGGACTTTACACACAGAGAGGGAGAGGGACTGTGTGCTGACGACTGAGGTGCAGGCTTGTAGGGTATACCCTTTGATTGGTTGATGATGCATGGAGGGGATTGTAACCATGGCAATGAAACAATGTAAGGTAGGATGAATGTAAAACTAATGTTCTCCCATGTAAATGATCACATAATTCACAATAAAACATTAAAAAAAAAAAGAGTAATGCTTCTGAAGCTTTGTCACAATCTTTCCAATCAGACTGCTCTCCTCTCCCACCTCCACCCCTGCCTCTGGGTCCCTGAGCTTGGGGGCTTGTCCTTTTGAGGTCCTCAGCCTCTCTGCCCCTAGTAAAACCTCATGGCTCCACTGACCATGACTAATGGGGCCCAGACTGGGGTGGAGACTGCAGAGACACCCTCTGCAGGCTGGCACCCCACCAGGAACCTCACCCATCCCGGTCCCACCCCTTATCTTGTACCCCTGGGTACACTGGCCCTCTGCCTCCTGTACTACCATCCCTCCTCATTCAGGAAGCAGCCTCATGACTTGAGGCGCCAGGGGGACTACTCTGGGGCTGAGAACCCCAACCCCTAAAGCTGTTCTTGACCTGAGGCCCAGAGCGTAGGTAGAAGCATCCCCAGCAAGCTCCCCTCTTCCACCTGGTAGGGCTCTGCAGTTGCTTCCCTGCGCCCTTTGGATATTGTGGCTGCCTCTGGAGCTAGGAGAAAGGAAACAGGGAAACTCCCAGGGCCCTAGGGGATAGGTCAAAGGAGGATAGTAGAAGTTGGTTCAAAAGTCCAGGTCGATCTGCTGAGCCTAGAATGACATTGGCCAAGTCCCTCATAGTAAGTCATTTGGAAAGGGACTTTGAGGGCAGCGTGTTCAGTTTCTCTGCAGGAGCCAGAAGCCCTGTGCTTCTGATGCATTCATTCATTTATTCATCCATACAACATTCACTGTGCCAGGCTTTGTGCCAGGAAGTGGGGACACAGAACCATCAAGTCAACTCTGTCTTCAAGTTATTTCCAGCCTCATTGATCTTCGTCAGCAAGTTCACTACCTCCTAAGTTCTTGAGTCCCAGAACTATACAAATTCAACTGGCCGGAGACTCCCAAAGTCTCTGGCTGCCTTCTTGGAAGCCATGGTGGATGGGTGCATGTACCTAGGCAAGCGAGGTGCAGACCCCAGTCCCAGCAAAGCTCCATTCACCTGCTGCAGTCTGGAGTGTGTGTGCAGGAGGGCCAAGCTCTGCTAGGCTGTCTGTACAAGCATAACCCGAGCTGCCAGGCCCTTCCTTCAAAGGCTGGCCCAGTCCCTGCCGCTTTATTGCCCAGCTAATGACGGTGATTACGCTGACAGGTGCCGCCTGTCCGCCCTGCTGGCTGCTGAGGAGGGTGGTTTCCAAGCAGCTGGATAAGGCCTGCCTACCCCCACCCCCCAGCTCTGTCACGACACCCACCGCAGCTGACCCCTCTAGCCTTGGGCGGGCTTTCATCCACTTCCTCCCCTGAGAAGGCAGGTCTGCCCAGTGTTCATCAATGGTGTTGCTCTGTGATCTCAGCCCACACCTGGTCTCTCTAAGCAAGATAGAGGGGGCAGTGGGTAGGTGAGAAGGGGAGCTGAGTGTGGGGATGCATGCACGTTGTGAAGCTCATCCACCTTTTCTCTAATGAGGGCTGGACTGTGGGTACCTATGTAGGATCCGGAAGGAGAAAGCAGGCACAGAAGGTCCTCCTTACAGATGGGGTTCGCGTTGCTCCTTAGGAACCCACTGCATTGTAGGAGAGCCATTGGAGGCACCCTGCCATTCTGGGGCCAGCCCACTCCATGGGGACTGTCGCCTGGGGCTTTGATGAGGGGTCCCAGGTGTGAGTCTAGTTGGGGGTTGTGATTTGTGACTATATTTCATCAGTGAGGAATGCCAGCCTGGGGGGCTGGGGCGGGGTGGAGTCACTTGCCTGACACTGCTCGCTTTCCTGGATGTCTGGCGTGTCTTGTCAGGATCCCCTGTCCCCTGAGGATGGCCTTGTTCCCTCTCCCACTTGTTCCTCCCTTCCCCCCATCCCAGCTCTGGAAAGACCCAGAGAGGGCACAGCCATGGGGCATCCAGAGTTAAGTCCTTGCTGACTTTCCCTTTACCCTTTATGGCATTCAGCCTCCATTTTCATTTGTGCACAAGGGTGATGGTAAATATCACTTTTCTCCCATGACAGCAGGGAGGAATTGTATGAGATTCTTAGAAACTTCCATCTAGATGAACTCAAGACTTTCAGAAGGAAGCAGCATGACCTTAAATGTTACCGTGTACAGTGAGGGAGACTTAAGCTAGACACAGAGATGTACTTCCAACTAGGAAGAGAAGATGAGCTCTCAGAATGGATGACAGGTGTGGCGTCATGCCTTTCCCCACCCCCTGCTACACAAACCTTGCCAGATAAATGAAAACTCTGGAGTCCATGGGGGCAGGGTTGGGGGGCGGGGAGGCAGAATCATCTAGGGTGTTATCTGGCCCTGGGCTCTAAAGGCTATGCCAGTTTGAGCCTGTTTCTGTGAAGCTCACCTGCATCCTTCTTGCTACAGGCTGCCTTTTTTTTTGAGGTGGGGGGGGGGTCCAGCTTACTGAGCACCCAGCATGGGTCAGTCTGGCTCCCCTGGTCTGGTGGGACTGGTTTTTCCAGCTGTAGAAAGGGTCCAGTGAGGAATTGGCAGGGGCAGAGGGTTTTATGTAAATGCCCAGGGAGTGCTCTGGGAACGTGGAGGCTGGTTTTCCCAAAGGCACGCAGGGACTGGCAGCTCCCAATTAGCCGGCCGGGTGATGTCAGTGCTGCTTCCCTGGGTGGCTGCACCCACTCCAGGCGGCCTTGGCAGGGGTGCCCCACCATTACCTCTTCCTTGGCAGGAAGGTTGCCAGGGGGCTGGCATTCAGGACAGAGGCCAAGCCCCCTTGCGCTGTGCCCTACAACTGGGTCCGAATCACATGTGGATCAGCCTGGAGGACATTGTGAAAAAGACTATCCCAGACTCTACTGAAAAAGACTTTAATGTGGCTAATAACTGAACTCTTCCCAAAATCATGAGAGACTGGGAAGACCTCAGAACCCTGGGCCAGTCCCAGAGGTTGTTCCCATGGCAACCACTAGTGGGCCTTCCTCCCCAGCCCACCCCAACCCAGAGTTTCAATAAATACAGTGCAAACAAGTAGGGAAGGTAGAGGTCACGGACAGCAAAGATGTGTGCTGCGTATCTGTGAACTAACACACAGGAGCTGGGCACACCTATACCATCAGTGCACACACAACTTGAATCATGTGCTCACACACAATCCCCCCTCAAACATGCTCACCTCACATCCCACCCTCACATACATACATATATATATATATATATATATATATATATATATATATATACATACATATACACACACACATTTTCCTCAGACACACAGGATTGGGCACACACACCTTCCTTACAGACACATCAGATAATGTGTGTACAAACCCTTCAGCCTTTGGCCTAGGACTTGGAGTTTGGGGTGTCCCCTCCAGGCTCAGAGGAGGGGGAATGGGAGTAGGTCTTCCAGGGTTTGCCCAGGCTGTATCCTGGCCTAGGGGCTAGGGCTGAGGGGTTGTGAAGTTGGGGACAAAGTTGGACTGGCAGTGGGCTGTGGTGTTGTCAATGTGGGCCCAGGAGGGGAAGGTGCCCAGCTGGAAGATGGGGTAGCCCCAGCTGTTGATAGCTAGTGTGATGACCAGCACTCCGATGACGTTGAGTAGAAATCCCGTCCGGGCCTGATGTGAGGAGAGTCAGTTTGACTTTGCAGGTGCTGAGCTGGAATCTACTCCTCAGGTGTTTTGGGGGGCTCTGGGACCCTCCCACTAGCAAAACTCTCCCTGGGAAGTTCTCCCTTGGTATTACTTGCATCACTAGGCAATGCCCCTGTCCCTTGCTTGACTCCCAGGGCTAACAGAAAAGAGGAAGGCTCTTTGTGAGCTTATACGGTCCTAGGTTATGTTGTCTCTGAGCCTCTTTCTGGCCCCATATTCCTCACCTCCTTCTCTCTCTCTCTCACATGGCAGGGGCAGGGCAGCGTCCAAATGATATCCCAGCTGAGGGTGAGGGATCACATCCAAAAAACCAATCTACCTATTCCCGTCACCCGTCCCCCACCTCCCTTGCTCCCAGCAGCCTGCCAATCTCCTCAATCCAAGGCCTACTCTCAACTTCGAGAAGCTCAGTGGTTTCTGGCTGTTTTGTGGTCCACCAAGCTGAAAAGCGAGCAGGAAGGAGTGCTGAGGTCTTCAGGCCTCCCTGTCACTCACCATATCTGACACTTTGAGGCCCCCGAAAGAGAAGACAATGGCATTGGGTGGGGTGGCCACGGGCAGCATGAAGGCTAGGGAGGCCGCCAGAGTGCAGGGCAGCATGACATAGAGTGGGTGGAGGCAGATGGCCCGAGCCTGCAGGGGGAGACGTGGAGCTGATCCCATCCCCAACCCAGACAGGGAGGTGTGCCCCCAATTCCTCTGCTCACCTTTCAGGATACCCCCCACTATATACACTCTGGTCATGACCCCACTATTTTTGCCGGAAGGCACTGTGTGACCTGGGAAGGGCCCCTGACCTCTCTGGAGGGGATGAGTGTGCAGCCCTGCCCTGCGGGGTGTGGTGAGGGGAGGGGCCCATAAAACTGATCTCAAAGGGGCTCCGGGGGTGTCATCAAAGGCTGTGGGAACGCGCCTGGGGAGGAAGGGGCTAGGGACGCTCCAGGGAGCAATTTCACCTTGTCAACCCGAGAATGACCAGAACAGAGGCTGGACCAGGGAGTGGGTGCGGCACCAGTGAGCACCATCAGGATGCTCAAGGGGTGACGTCACCAGGGGTAGGGTGAGTCAGGGGCCAGTGTGTCAGGGGCCCAAGTAGCTCACAAGTCTAGGGCAGGGTGGAAGCTCAGGGATCCTCTCTCAGAAAAGGAGGATGTACCCAGAACCCCTAGGTGGAGATGGGCTTCAGGGCTGCCTGAAGGCAGTGTGTCTGCAGGTCAGCTCACCATGGAGGCCAGGATGGGCAGGAAGAGCGTGGTGGTGGCCACGTTGCTGGTGCACTCAGTGAAGGTGGCCACCAGGAGGCAGAGAATGAAGGCGATGGCGGGAGCTGGTACCGTCTGCAGTGGGGTCAGTTTGTCCCCCAGCCATTCTGACAGGCCTGAGCGCTGTGAGCAGACGAGGGTGGTATATGAGTGAGTGGACTACCTGGGGAGTCGAGAACAACTCTGCGGGCAAGACAGGGCCCAGCTAAAATAGAGGTCCCCTTCTGTTTTTGGAGAACAGTTGGGTGTGGGGAGAAACATCAGATTGGAAAGATCAGCTAGGAGAGGGAGCCAAAGGGCCTTCTTGGGAAACCTGGGGCTTGGTGGAAATAAGGACCTTTGATCTCTCACTTACTCCTGCCTGCCTGACCAGTCGACCTTAGCTCTTCCCTGCACCCTCCAAACCAAGGACTGGTACAGAGGGAGCGTTGCTTCTGGGGAGAATCCTGGTAGAGGCTAGATGGAGGCATTCACAGGGTTCGAAGAGCTTCAAGACCTTCAAGGTGTTTCTCTTCTGAACCTCATCCTGCCCAGGTGTGTAACCAGGAAACTAGAACTTTTTCTTGTACAACGCTGTACGCCCAGCATAGGGCTTGGCGCAATTGGTCCTCAATGAATGAATAGTCACCTACCCAGGAGCCCCACTCCCGCCCACACCATTTCTCGACTCAGGGAAGCCTCCTTCTATCTGTGAGTGAATGAGTTTAGCCTGGACACTGAGGTACTGGGGTGCAGCTTCTGAGACATCACCTTTGGAAGGACGCTCTGGGAAAAGACGCACAGTACTGATTCCCGGAGCTTGGCTTGGTGAGATCATGGCGCCCCCTGGTGGTTGCAACAGGCAGACTGTGCCCATCCAACGTCAGCAACTTGGTAGCTAAGAGTTGTATTCTGTCTTGCCTCAGGGGGTGGGGTGGAGTGGGGTGGAGTGGGGTGGGGGGAAATTGGAGGGAACGGCCTGGGGAGGGATGATAAGAAGTGAAACCAAGTTTCACCCAGTAGAAAACTTGCCTTTCCTTTGGCTTTGGCAACCTCAGTGGGGACAGGTTCTCAGACTGGCTCTAATCTAAGTTTCTATCCACTAAGGCAGTTCCTAAAAGGGATCCGGTCTCCTCTCTGGGATAGGAGAGCAGGTCTGTCTCTGCCACAGGGTCTCCTTCAAATAGGCTGGAGAGGGGTTGGGGATTTCTCACCTCACTCCCTTTGGCTAGGGCAAAGCCACCTCCCAGCAAGAACACGATATTCCAAGGCATCTTCTCATTCACTGTCTTCCAGTTGAGGAGAGCAGGAGGGGCCTTCAGCTTCCTGGGATTTTCTACTCCCCAAATGGAAAAGGAAGGGTCACCAAGAGAGAGAACTAATCTTTCCTCCCCTCACCTTGGGACTTCCTAATGCACTCAGGAGGGACTCCTCGGTTCTGCAACTTTCTGACTTTGTTCCTGAATCCCTGTGACCTGGAAAGTCACCCCAGTCTCCCTTCTCCAAGTGCAGTTGAAAGTTCATGATATGCCTGAAGGCAAGTTTTGCCCAGATGACCAGATGCTCTATCCTGCCCCAGTTCAGGTGCTTACCTGGGTCCTGGGTCAGCCCTGGGATCTTGGAGGGCACGATGAACATAATTATGCTGATGAAGATGGCCACTGTGCCATCAGACAACATGCTGCAGGTGGGACAGGGAGGGCAGACTGAGCGGCTCAGGGTAACTCAGGGTCACAGATATACCAACCTCTCCTGGGCAGTTCCCACCTTCAAAGTGTTATGTTCTGCGCTGAGGACCCTGCTCCCTCCCCACCCCAATTTTTGAACTTCAGAGGTGTCCACCCCACCCCTCTCTGCCTAGCAACTCTCACCTTTCCCCATCTTTGTTGGGAAATGCCAGGTTGCCCCAGCCAAGGAAAAAGCCTGGTTCCCGAGTGAACCAGAGCAGCACCAGGGTGATAAAGAGGAAAGTAACAGCTTTTTCTGCAAAAGTCATGGGACCCAGCAGTTTGTGTTCTGTCTGGATGACACGGAAGGCTGCCTGTTCTTGCTCCCGTGCCTCTCCCCCAATGCCAAAGTTCTTCCGGAAGCTGTAGGCAGAAGGGAAGGGACATGAGGGTGTTGCACCTGGCAGGGGAGCAAGAGGTTCTAGTGCCCATTATGTGAAGACACAAGCCTATGCGGGACACTGTGGGTTACTAAAGTAGGCTTCAGAGCCACCCAAAGTTCTGAAAGAGTAGAACACTGCCAGAGGACCATGGCTCTTGTTCAACAAGGGCAGGACTGGGACAGGGGAAATTGGTTTCCCTCTGCTTGGCCCTGGTCCATCTGTCCCATGGACTCCCATACCCTCCAAAGATTCTCTTTTGCTGAGCTGTCTTGCCCAAGATAAGGAGGGACTAGTAGCCCAGGTCCTATGTTTCCTCCTGGCTCTGAATCACAGATCCCCTTCTCCAACTGCCTTTCAGGAAATTCTTCCTTCTTTCACTTACTTCTAGGTATCCCTTGCCCAGTCTGAGCCCCACCCACATTGTCCTCAAAGACACAGGGGACTGTGGCCCACTTACTTAACTTGTGTTGGCATTTAACTTTTCACTTGGGTAAATCTCAATTCCCTTGCTGGACTGTGAATTCCTCAAGGGCAAAGACCATGCTCCATTTGTCTTTGAATCCCTTCTGGGCTCCGCTGGAACCAAGTGTAGTGATTGATTAGTGATGTCTGCCATAAGTACAAGATAGGAGAATGGTGGTATGCATGCTATGATATTTGTCCTTTCTGCACAGGTAATGAGGAGCCGTTGAACAATTTTAAGCATGGTGTTTGTACTTTGGAACCACTTTGGTAGGTATTCAATTCAGGCAGAGATTGAATTGAAGTTGGGGACTATTACAAGGCAGAAAGCACTGTTATATCATATGATAGCATGTATACCACAGTTCTCCTATCTTGTACTCATGGCAGACATCACTAATCAATTACTGCACTTGGTTCCAGCTGAGTCCAAAAGGGCCTCACAATGGTTCTCAACTCAGAGTTCCAAATAGCTACTACTAGTTACTCAGTTTGAGAAGCAGAAATAAAATCTATTTGCTATTTGTGGCCTCAAGAACAAGGTCCAGACTATGTAGCCCATAAAATTCTTCATAATCTCTTCCTGCCTATTTTTCTAGCTACATCTTCTAATAGCCCTTTTGCACTTTATGTTTCAACCACACAGAACTAGAGTTCCCTGAAACACATGTTTTTTCTTGCCTCTGTGCCTTTGCACAAGCTGTTCCTGCTGACTGGAATGCCTTTACTCCATTATCCACCAGGTTGACGTCTAGTCCTGTATCATCTCCTCCTTCGGGAACCTTGTTACCCTGGGCTGAATTAGGCCTCTTCCCTCTGCCATGGCACCAGCCTATAGCATCACCTCTCATATGGTGACCTCCAAGGACAGGAACTGTACCTCTTGCCCCTTATCATTCTCAGTGCTCAAGACAAGGGCTATGCATACAGTTGTTGTTATTGCTAAGTGCCATCGAGTCGGTTCTGACTCATAATGACCCTGTGTAGGGTTTCCGAGGAGTAGCTGGGTTTGAATTACCAGTCTTGTGGTTTGTAGTCCACTGCTTATCTTACAGTGCCACACCAAGAGTCCAAGCATATAGTAGGTGTTAAGTAAACATGTTTGTAACGGAACATATTAAGTGTGTGCTCATTAAGAGGTGTAGTTTGGGCATCAGGAGACATGTTTTTAATCCTAGCCCTGTCAGATCTAGTTATGTACCAGAGGTAAATTTCTTTCTCACTCCTCAAGCCTCAGTTTGCTCATCTGTTAAATGGGATGGACGATATTCTTTACTAGGTAATGCCTTGTGTTACTGGTGACCAAAGTGAGGGTTAAAATGCCTTGAGAGCAATAAATCATCTCACAGGGGCACTGATTATATCACTGTCCATAATTTTCTGGAAGCTCCCAGAGGGTAAGGGCAGGAACTAGGGCATCTTTTACCCATTTCACCACTTACTTAAATCCCAGGAAGAGTATCTGCAGCCATAGCCAGGCCAGTAGCAGCAGGATGATCATGGCAGGGAATGCAAAGCCAAACCAGGAGGCAAAGTTCACCACGTTGCCATTGTCAGAGAAAAGCCTGAATTGGGAAACAGACTGCTGTGTAACATTATCCAGGCAACCACCCAATCCCATCTGTGGGTGTGCAGATGTCTCCCTGGTATCCCTTCTCCCAACACTTACGAGTTGATCTGGCCTTGCAGCACCAGGTTGGGTGTGGTGCCGGTCAACGTGGCTATGCCCCCGATGCTGGCCGAGTAGCATACACACAAGCTCATGCCCTGGGTGAAGCGGATCTGCTCCTGGTTCTGATGTGCCTGTGGCTCAGAAGGAGCAGGCAGGGTCGGGAGGACTTGCCCATTATCTGGGAGCAAGGGAGAGCTCAGACAGGGGGCAGACATAGGGCCAGCTTTGAGGAGCATGGCTGGAGTTCCATGGCCTCCTGGGACATCTTATCAGAGAGTGGACTGAGACCTGGTATGTGAGGAGGACTAAGGCTGACCCTAGGTTTCATGGGCCCAACATGACCCTGAGTCTCAGGCTGAGAGGACCCTTAGGCTCCATCTGGCCCAACCTCCATTTTGAAAAGGTTGGAGAGAGGAGAGGACAGTCCAAGCCTTGCGAGAAAATGGAGACTAGACCCTTGGCTGTTTACCTGGACTCCAGATCTCTTTTTGCTAAGGGGACCAGCCATCATGGTTTGCCCTGGACTAAGGAGATTCCTAGGATATAGGACTTTTAAAATAGAGAAAGTCCTAAAAAAACCGGGAAGAATGGGTCACTCTATTTCTTGCCTCCCTCTTTCTTTTCACCCAAGCCTCTAAGCTGACTAACCCTAGAAATGGCTATTATCTCAGAAACTCCCCAGAGCCAAGGGGCTGGAGGGTGGGGTGGGACACAGGGTCCAGCCTCATCTTTCTCACCAAGCTTTGTTTCCTCCTTCTGAGGATTTGGTTCCTGGAGCTCGAAGGTGGGGTTGTCGCTGCCCTCTTCAATGTCCTTGCTGTGTAGCTGCTCCAGGACAGCATGAGCAATGGGCACCATCATGGCTGTGGTGGCTGTGTTGCTGATCCACATGGACAGGAAGGCTGTGACTATCATGAAGCCCAGGATCAGCCTAGGAATGGACAGATGGACACACTGGTATTCCAGCGTCCCTCCAGGATACTGTCCCGCCCCAGATCTCCTGCCCTTGAGTGTGGACACTCACAGGGCAGGCCGCACCCCGATGATGAGGAGCACACGGAGGGCAATGCGTTTGTGCAGATTCCAGTGCTCCACGGCGATGGCCACCAGCAGTCCCCCGATGAACAGGATGTTGGTGTCTTTCAGGTATTCGATGCAGACCTGGTAGACAGGCACATGGGGGCGAGGACAGAGCTAAGAGGCAGGAAGACCCTGACTGGCATCTCCTACCACGATCCTGGTCTCCTGGATACCGATATATATAGATGCACAAGTAGACATTAGATTATCTGCCATTTGATATTAGCCAATGTCCTCTCCTCAAGCCATACTCCCTTCCTCCCCTCAGGAATGATTGGGGCACATGTAGACGGATTCTACTCGTGTTTCAAGTCATGAACTAGGAACTAGATAATTTAATTCTGTTTCTATGAATTAGAACTGCAGTTCTCAAAGTATGGTTCCTGGATGCATGTCCTCAGCATCATTTAGCTGAAACTTGTTAAGAAATGACAATGTTCCACCCTTGGTGTGGCACTGTACGATAAGCACTGGATTGCTAACTGCAAGGTCCTATACAGGGTTGCTATGAGTCGGAACCTACTTGATAGCACTTAACATCAGACCTAATGAATCAGAACCTCTAGGGTGATTGTGATGCAAACTGAAGTTGAAGAACCGCTGAACTAGGAGAGTACTATGTCTTTAGTTGCCTTTCAAGGTCTTTTCCTCAGTCACCAGGATTTTCCACCTCCCTGGACTAAACCTAATTACACCCACCTTGAATTACCTTTCCAAGTAGCCATGCACTCTGCGTTTCTAGAATGCCCTCCTCCCCTGTCTTCCAGCTCACTCCTCCTTCAGTGCCCTCTGATCTTCCAAGCAGAGACAGGGGCCCCTCTTCCATGTGCCCACCTATCTATCATGTTGTTGTTGTTAAGTGCCACCAAGTCAGTTCCAACTCATAGCCACTCTGTATAGGGTTTCCGAGGAGTTTGAATTGCTGACCCTGTGGTTCAGACGTACCTTGCGGTCCAGTGCTTTATCCTATAGTACCACACCAGGACGCCACACCTATGATGAGGCTTCCCTTAATCAGGATCCTAGGGGAGAAGATGGGGGAGGCTCACCTCAGAAGCATCCATGATGCCCATCATGGGGAACAGGACGATGGGGAAGAGGGCAGTGACAGCCAGAGGCAGAGCCTCCATGCACCAGAACAGAGCCATGATGATAATGGCATAGGCGCAGTAGGCTTCCTGTGGGTGGGAAGTGGGGAGACAGACAGAGCTGTTGGAGGAGACAGGCCTGCAACTCAGCATCACTGTCACCTCCTGTCCTCCAGAGGGTCTATGAAGCCCACAGTCATTGAATGCCAAGACCAAGGTCCCATATCAAAATGGAGATAAACGATAAAGCACATCCTCTTAAGGGAGATGGACAAATTCAAGAGTGGTGAGGTCTGAACATGATGATCATAGTTATTCACCGAATTGTACATGTGAAGACTGTTGAAATGACAAGTATTTGTTACCTATAAATTTCCCAGAATAAAACAAAACAAAACAAGGCTCTCACCACCTTGTCTTTGACCTTTAGGCACCTAGACATTAGAATCCAGCCATGTTGAAGGGTCTGGAGTTGAGTATCAGGCACCATTTGGCCCGAGATGGGATGGGGGCTGCCAAAGCATGGACTGGACCCCGGGCACTATGGACCCCTGCTTGGCTTTTCCTGGCTCCTAATCACAACCTGTAATATTGGTGTTTGTATGACTATTTAATTCACTCTGTGTCCATTCACCCTGCTAGAAGGTGAGCTTTATCTCTGTGACTCAGTTTTGTGATCGCTGGATCCTTGGAGTTCAGACCCAGTAGATTCCAAGCAGATATTTTCTGAAGGAAAATGGAGAGTTTGGGAGCGGGAACAGTGGAGTGTCTCCTTCCTAACAATCCTAGCATGGATGCTGCATTGTACAACTCTAAATTTATAAATTCACATTTATAAAATAAGTGCAAGCTTCCCCTATCCCTGCACTGAGCAAGGATGAGTCTTTAGGTGCCCAAGACCCCCTTTCCTACATGAAGCTCCTATGCTCAGAGAGGCCTGATTCAGGCCTAGGAGGGGACTTCTGGTAGGAATGGAGATCCAGACAGTCAGTCCCAGGTGCCAGGATCCCACCCATCTTGCTCTATAGGGCTAGGCTGGAAAGGTTGGGAAGCCATTAGCCAGAAAGAGGGTTCCAAGAGATGGGATACCACATCCAAAGCTCTCCAGAGCCCATGTACTGGTCCATTCTTTACCTAAGATCGGGTTCAAGTGCTGGGATTAGCTGGATAATAGGACTGGAGAGGGGATGGACAGAGGGGGTTCTCGCCTCCCTTTCTCTGCTACAATTGCCCTGTCCCTTAATGTCTCCCCAGCTGGTGTTGGCTGGACTTACCCTCCCTACCCTTAGTATTCTGATTTGTGGAAAGGGTTCTCTGAGGCATATAGGGGATAAACAAGGGGAAGTAAGTTGCTGCTTATTGAGCAACTTTTAAGAGCTTGATGTGTTCCCATATAGAACTCTCATAACAGCCATTAAGGTGGGTGTGGTGGTCCTCTTATAGATGAGCTCAGAAAGAGTAAGCAGCTTGCTCAGGGAGTGGCAGGACCAGGATAGGAAGCGAGGTGATGCGGCTGTATCACACACTCCAAGGGCAACCCTGGAGCTTTCTCCTTGTAGTCTGGGTACATGATGCACCTGGTGTTGTGTGTTACACTGCTCGCCTGCACCGTCCCTTGCACACAGTCATGTCTGTCTGGTGCCAGACTTGTTTGTTTTCTTCTAAGCATCCATCACTTCTCCCCAGCCTGGACTTGAACTCATTAATCCCAGTGGTGAGGCCACCTTGACCCTCGGCCAGAGACACACCCTCTTCTTTCCCCAGCAGGAGGCTGTTTCTGCTGATGCTGGTGTTTCTCCTCACCTGCTTCCTCATCTCCAATGATTGACCTCCTGTTACTCATCGCCCCCAGTCCTTCTCTTGATCTAAGGACAACCCAGCCCCTCTGGACCCTGGCTTCCAAAACCCTGCCCTGAATCAACGAGGCGGGCAGGAGTGGCTGTCACTCTGCTGATCCAAGAAGAATGTTCTACAATAACCAGAGCAGAAGTGCCCCTAGGGATGACTCCCTGAAGGTATGGTGCTCTTACTGTTTCTTGCCTTCTTTTCATTTCGTTGCTCTGTGAAGTAATTGTACCCATTTCACAGATCAAGAGACAAATGTACAAATAAATTAAGTAATTATCTTAGTGTCATATAAATAATAAGTAGAGAAGTCATGTCATCTGGCTTCTGAGTCCCAACTTTTTACCTTTACGCTAAACTCAATCCCTTTTGCTAACTAGCCTCAGTCTCCACACTTAACCACTCATGGCCCCACCCATCTCATATTGAGGGGATGTCCTCCAGTCTTGGAAGTCCCTGAGTGACGCAACTGACTAAGTGCTTGGCTGGTAACCAAAAGGTACCTTAGAAAAAAAGCCTGGTGATCTACTTTTGAAAAATTAGCCATGGAAGATTCTACGGAGCACAATCCTGCTCTGACTGACACACATGAGTCTCTATAAGTCAAAACTGACTTGGCAGCAACATTTTTTTTTTTTTTTTAGAAATCAGATGCTGCAGGTATCTCAAACTATTGTTTACAACTAATACTGAGATATAAATATTGTTTACAATACTATTGAGATACTGTTTGCTGTTGTTAAGCTGTTGAGCTGGTTCCAATTCATATTGAGTCTGTATGGACTTCAAGGAGTAGCTGGTGGATTTGAACTGCCGACCTTGTGGTTAGTAGTCCAATGCTTATCCTACAGCGCCACATCAGGACTCCAATTATATACACCAAAATATTGTTTACAGCCATCAACATTTTGAAATTATGACTGTTGTATCACTGCTTGATTTTATTATTTAATGCATTAATATTATTCCTGATATCTGATGGATCTTGACTGAAAGCAGAAAATACCAGAAAGATGTTTATCTGAGTTTTATTGACTATGTAAAGACATTCAACTGTGTGGATCATAACAAATTATGGATAGCATTGTGAAGGAGAATTCCAGAATATTTCATTGTGCTCATGTAGAACCTCTACACAGACCAAGAGGCAGTTGTGCAAACAGAGCAAGAGGATACTGAATGTTTCAAAATCAGAAAAGGTGTGTGTCAGACTTGTATCCTTTCACCATGCTCATTCAATTAGTATACTATGCAAATTGTTCAACAAAGTGGACTATATGAAGAATACAGCATTAGGGTCAGAGGAGGACTCATTAACAATCTGTGACACACCCTCGCTTGCTGAAAGTGCAGTGGACTTGACGTACTTACTGATGAAGATCCAATAATACTGACAACCTTCAGTATTATTACCCTTAAACATAAAGAAAACAGAAATCCTACGAACTGCCCCAATAAGAAACATGATGATAAACAGAAAAGATTGAAGTTATCGGGGATTTTATTTTACTTGAATCCACAATCAACGCTCATGAAAGTAGCAGTTAAGAGATCAAATGATGTATTACATTGAGCAAATCTGCTGAAAGAGACCTGTTTAAAGTGTTAAAGAGCAACAATGTCACTTTGAGGGTCAACGTGTGCCACATCCAAGCCATGGCATTTTCAGTGGCCTCATGCACATGTGAGAGCTGGACAATGAATAAGGAAGACTTAGAAGAATTGATGCCTTTGAGTTATGGCGATAGGAAGAATACTGACTATACCATGAGCTGCCAGAGAATGAACAAATTTATCTTGAAAGAAGTACAGCCAGAAGCCTCCTAAGGAGCAAGGGTGGCGAGACTTTGTCTTGTATACATTAAACATATTGTCACGAGGGACCAGCCCCGGGAGGAGGACATTATGCTTGGTAAAGTAGAAGGTCAGTGAAAACAAGGAAGCCCCTCAACGAGATGATTAATAACAGTAGGTTCAAACATAACAATGATTGTGAGGATGGTACTGGCCTGGGAGTAGCTTTTCTTCCTGTTGTATGTAGGGTACCTAACAACAACCGCAACAACAAATGTATTAATAAAGACGTGCATGTATTTTCAATTGCATTTTTTTCATATTTTGATAAATGTATTTCAAAGTAAGCGATTTCGTTTGTCATTCTTTGCATTTTGTTTTGTGCATTTAAAAAGCAACGTTCTGAGAGGGACCCATAAGACTGCTAAAGGCAATCTTGAAAATGGAATGGAATCCCTGCTTTGAGGCAAAAAGAGAGAACGTATTTATCTCATGCCAACTTCTGTGGCCTCCCTGCGTCACCCTGAGGCTCGTCTGGACTTCTGGGCTCACATGCACTGTGGACTTAATCCCTGGGTAGGAGCAGGAGTTTCCACAAACCCCAGCAATGCTGATGTGAGCTGGTGGGGGGAACTGACAGTGGTCAGACCTAACTTGGTGGGCACTTTGCACACATTACCACTCTCATATCCTCTTCATCCACCACCCGTCTGTCAGTTTGTCAGACTTGCATGGTGTTGTGGCACTGGAAGCTATGCTACCAACATTTCAAATACCAGTTGGCTCGCCACAGTAGACAGGTTTCAGTGGGGCTTCAAAAAGTTTGAGGAAAATTTTCATTCCATTTTTCCACAAAGAATTTGAAACCCCCTCCTATTTCTGAAATCAACCAAAGAATAAACCCTGGAGTCCTGGTGTGGTGCTGTAGAATAAGCACTGGACTGCTAACCACAAGGTTGTTGGTTTAAACCCACCTGCCTCTCCTTAAAACCGTATACAGGGTCTGTGTGAGTCAGAACTGACTTAACAACATCACAACAGAATTGACTGATATAGTGCTGGATGACGAGCCCCCTAGGTTAGAAGGTACACAAAGGACACAGTGACCAACACAATCACATGATTATGAAGACAGTGCAAGACTGGGCAGTGTTTTGTTCGCCTGTACGTATCGACACCATGAGTCGGAGCCACCTTGATGGCCACTAACAATCCATCCTCATGAGGTCATCACAAGGCAGCAATTTCCACTGAGAGGTGAAGAGACTAGGATCGCTGCCTTGGTGACATTTGGTGATTGAAATTTAGAGGGCCAGGGTTTGAGGTTTGGGAGCTGGTGGTATTCTGAGGAGTCAGGAACAATCTTCCCCCCACCCCCCACCCCCACCCCTCAGAGGGCAGAGTGATGGGGCTTCTGACTCTTCAGTCTTCGGTCCCACAGTGTCTGATTCCAAGCACAAGTGGGGACGTGAAGATACATGCTGCCAGGCTGAGTCCAGCCCAGGAGGAAGACAAGCTCAGAACTATCCTTCTTAGGAGCCCTAGTGCCCTTTGCCTTTGTAGCCCAGCTCTATGAGACTTAGGCTAGCCCAGCTTAGCTGGCATGGGACCCAATAGGCTTAGACCGCGGCCACGGGCAGATCCCTGGGGAGCCATTCACATAGGGACTGTGCAAGATGAAGCCACCGTACTCCTCACATTGACACTTTCTGGAGCTCAGAAAGCAGCGAGTTTTCTTACAGTAGCTGATGCTTTTCTTTCTTTCCTGTCACAATCTCCTCCCTAGTCCAGTAAGACAGTTGTTCCCCATCTCTGTACCTTGCCTGCAGCATTGACCTTTCTCTCACTACCGGTTTATTGGTTCCTGAGGATGAGGGCCAAGTTTCTTCATGCCTCTCACCTCCAGCACAGAGCTGGCACACAGGTTGGTCCTATGAATAAGGCTCTGGTGGTCCCCTACTCCCACCCCAGAACCATGCCTAGGCCTGTAAATTCCCCTTTCCCATTTGTGCCATTACCACCCTTCCATACTGCAGTTCCAAGACACCTTTCCCAGGAAGCCACCCTATTCAGGTCCCCACTCTCTTCCAGCCTGGGCCGTTCCTGCTGCTGGAAGCTCCTTGGGAGCAGACACTGGGCCCTTGGTCTGTTTATTAGTCACTCATTCCACACATGCCCTCTGTGGACCAGTTTTCCAGTCCTGCTGGGTCCATCCTCAAATGCTCACACCCACTGCTCTCCAGCACTCTAGACCGCTCGCCGGGTCCAGCATCGCTCATGGGGCTCCTACAAGAGCCTCCTGACTCATCTCCCACCTTCCTCTCTTGCCCCTAAAAGTCTTTCTCCTTGCTGCCATCACAGTGATCTCACATCTGCTTTATCTAACCCCCCACCTCAGCTCAACACACACACTCACCTCAAATCCCTTCTGTGGCTTTCTAATGCTTTTAGGAAAAGGTGGACTAGTCTGGGTCTCTTAACACTCTCCTCCGTACTGTCTTCCTTCCAATCACAATGGCCCTCTTCCATTGCTGCAATTACCCCATCCTTCTTATAGTCACAGGCTTTCCACACGTCATTTCCTTTGCCCCAACTGCTGTTCTCTCCCCACGGTTTCTACCCTTACCACTGAGTTAGTTCTGACCCATAGGGACCTTACAGGACAAAGTAGAATATCCCAGTGTTCCCACAGACTATGATACGAAGAGACTCTACATATTTCTCCCATGGAGCAGCTGGTGAGTTTGAACCACTTGAACCACTGCATCACCAGGACTCCCTCCCTATTGCCTAGTTGATGCCTATTCATTCTTGAGAGCTCAGCTCAGATACTCTTTAAGAAACTTTCTCTGCTTCCCAGACTGGGGCTTGGTCTTCACTGTTCATACTTTAAGTCACTGCATCTCTTCTGCATAATATCCATCACTATATGTAATTGAAAGGAGCTCTGGTAGCTTAGTGGTTATGAATTGGGCTGCTAACCTTAAGGTCAGCAGTTCGAAACTACCCGTTGTTTCGCGGGAAAAATATGAGGCTTTCTGCTCCCATAAAGATTTACAGCCTCAGAAACCCTGTACAAGGTCTCTATGAGTCAGAACCGACTCCACGGCACATAACCACCACCACCACCATCTGTAATTGACCATTTTGTTTTATGAATTTCTTGATGAATATAAATATTGATCATTGGACTGTACTCCCCAGGGAGCTGGATCAAGTCTGTTTCCCACTCACACCAATATGGGTCCTGGCACCCACCCAGAATTGACACTGAATAGATGAGTGAATGAATGTTAAACACCAAAGATACAGGCAAAAGTCAGGCCCAGTCTGACGTGGATAGACCCATGGGGCTGTGGCGGGAAGGCTGCCAGCAAAGGAGTCAAATAACCCACGTCTTATTTCCGTGTGTCCTTGGGCAAGTTACTTAAACCCTCTGAACTTAATTTTGTTGTAAGCAACGTTGAGCGTTTCCAGCTATACACACACGATTCTCCTTTATGTGGTTTCCTTATCTACAAATGAAAATAAGAGAAAGACCCACACTAACAGATGTGAATATGCAGATATAAGCTGTAAAGAAAGCACTGTGAACAGATGGACAGGTTGGCATTGAGAGAAATGTGCTCCTGGGCTGCTAGGGAATCTGGGGGAATGCATCCAGGGCAGACTCTGGACTCTGGGTGTGTGACAAGGTGTGGGCAAGGTATGAAACCTGAGGGCATCATGGCCTTTACCCGGTACTGGCACAGCACAGCCTGTAGTTACAGGGTAGTGTCAAATATGCCCAGTCTCTGAGGTATCTCAGCTTATTCCTCCTGGTGATTGAAGGTTAACCCAGGGGTGGGGACCAACTGGCACAAAGTGTGCCACTCCCACTGCCCCTCTGCCCCTGGCAAGTGGGGATGCTGCTGGCAGTAAGCATTCCTGGGTCTGGGGAATGCGGCCAGGCATGAGGTGGCAGCCTGCCATGCACCATAGTAAAGGAGTAGCCAGAAGAAGTCTGGGCTGTTTGAGTGGGTGCTAAGAGATAAGAGTTCAGTGGGGTGAGGAAGTAATCACAGAAGGGACAGAATGAGGCATAAAAGGTCATGATATCTTCTTGTGTGCTTGCTAAGAGCCTTGTCTGACCTCAAAAGGATCTATCTGGAAGATAAGGGGAGATGGGGGCAGGCCCTCGAAAGGTTTTGGGCAGAGAGAATGACATGGTCAGAGTGTGTTTTTTATTAAAAGATCATTTTTATGCTTGTTGTTGTTGTTGTTGTTAAGTGCTGCTGAGTTTGTTCCAATTCATAGCGACCCTTTATAGGGTTTCCAAGGAGCAGCTGGTGAACTTGAACCACGGACCTTTCTGTTCAAACCGATCTTGCAGTGTAGCGCATTAACTCATAACGCCACACCAGAACTCCCATTTTGATGCTACAGTATAGGATTTAAAAATAAGACATGTGCATGAATGTTTGCATATGCTTAGAAAAATGTCTGTATCAGGGTTCTTACCCTTTTCTTCCCTCTGGGCAGCTTGGTGAAGCCTACCAATCCCTTCTTAGAATAATGTTTTTAAAAGTATTATATACAATACGTAGGGCTACGAAGGGAACCGTTATATTGAAATATGAAAAACCTATGTAAGATAGTGATATATCTGTTAGCTAATAAAACCTTCATCCCTCTAATAACTGCTATCATTTCAAGGTCCTGATGAACGTAAACAACATTTCACGATGCCTGCAGCAACTTTAGTATGCTGTGAAAACATCTGTGATTTCTACTATTGACTGCTATAGGTACTTGTCAGGATAATTCAAACAGAATAAAATACTAAATATTCTTTAGATACTGTTGTTATTGTTAGCAGCCATTTAGTTGGTCCCTGACTCATAGGGACGCCATGCACAACAGAACTGAATATTGTCCAGTCCTGTAACATCCTCATGATCAGTTGCAGAGCCAATTGCTGTGATTCATCATTTCCACTGGCTGATTTTCAGAAGTAGACCGCTAAGCTTTCTTCTAGTCCATCTTAGCAACATGCAAGCCTCCAATGATAGACCGTGAGGTACACTGACCAAGGTTCCACCACTGTCCTCTATAGATTCATAATAAAATGTGATTTTTTTCCCCATCCAAGTTCACAGACCTCCTGAATCTTTCCTATAGACCCCCATCAAGAGCTAGGAGTCCCTGATCTGGGAAGGACATGCACATTGCTGGTCATTGAGGCTGCCCTGGGCAGGGGTGCTGGGGAATGAAAAGCTAGAATGAGAAGAAGTCTACCATTTCGTATTCTTGAACCAAATACCTGGTTAAATATAGAAATCACCTAAGATAAAAGCAAGAAGCCTGAACCGATGATAGTGTGGCAGGCAGATGGTAAGACCAGCTCTGGGAGGCTGGGAGACCATGAGACATCATGCTGAGTGTCCAGCAGGGTGATGATACCTTCAACTCAGTGTAAGAAGAGGATGGATCCCCAAAACAAAGGAGGTGGGAGAGAGAGCCCTTGGCTAATGGGTTGAGTCTAAGGTGAATCAACCAAGGCTAACTCTCAGCTTCCTGTCCTGGACACTAGGGACATGGCCTTCAGACCCTGAGCCAGGACCACAGGACAGGAACCAGGTTGGAACAATGCAAGACTGGATATTCAACAAACAATGGCCACACCACAACGAAAAGTAAAACTCGAATTCATAGCCTCTATCAACTGCTACAATCAGGATTTTGGTCAATAACTGCAAACATCATTAGGTTTTTCCTTCACGGCTGCTAACTGAAAGGTTGACGATTCCAATCCACCCAGAGACATCTCAGAAGTAAAGCTTATCAGTCTGCTTCTGAAAGATCAACTATTGAAAACTACAGAGTACAAGTCTTCTCTGATTCACAGGGGTTTGCCCTGAGTCTGAGTTACCTTGATGGTAACTGGTTTACTTCCAATGCAGTGTCAAGCAGAGAAAAACAAATCTGGTCCCCAAACCAATTACATGGATCCCTCACTCCTAGTTAACGTTCCTCCAGCTTCCTTATGCCAACAGTCTTCAAACAGGACATACTTGATGACTTTTTCTTTTTTAATTATAAAGATTTTCCTTTTTTCTCCCCATGAAAAACAAACAATAAAGCTTTGTCACTAAGTCTTTGCCAAATGCTAGAAATAATGGCTGATTCTCTTCTGATGTTGTTAAGTGCTGTTTAGTCAATTCCAACCCACAGCGACCCTGTATAGGGTTTCCAAGGAGCAGCTGGTGAGCTTGAACCACCAAGCTTGCAGTTCAATTGAACTTGCAGTCTGACGCATTAGCCCACAGCACCACACGAGCATTCCTGATAGCAAGCCTTAACTAACTAGCCTTTGCTGTTCTTTTTGGATGGTTTTCCTTTATTTCTGTATCTTCCTGTAAATGACTAAGAAGCGCTGGTGGCACAATGGTTAAGCGCTCAGCTGCTAATTGATTGATGACTTGCAGGCCTAGCAGCTGGTAGGAAAACAGACGTGGCAATGTGCTCATGTGAAGAGTACAGTTCAGGAAATTGTATGAGGCCATTCTACTGTCATGTCCCACTGGATGGCACACAACATGTAAATGACTTTGTAACGTCATCTTGATATCATCTGCTCTAAGAAACCAAAGGGAGACAGTGGGTTTCTGGATGTTGGAGAAAACGAAAGGTGAGGTTGGAGAGTTCTGGCATCACGGTTTGGGCCAGAGGCGGGTCTGGCTGAGTCCACTAAAGAGCAAACAACAGAACAGTAAAGAAAGCATTCCCATGCCCAGTGGCCAATTTGATCCTGTCAACAGCCTAAGTTTTGGTGCCAGATTACATACAGGAAACTTTACAGTTGATAATTCTACCTTGCTTTCCAGTTCCTGACCTTCATTCAACTAGGAGCTGCTGATAAACAAGGACTAGATTTGATAATCTGGGGGCAAAATCCAAACTGTGAAGGTTTCTCCCTCAAGGATCTTGGATTTTGAAACTGGCTCCTTCTTCTAATCTTACTTCCAGGCATCCCAGAAGCCAGAAAACCTCTCTTGGCACAGGTGATTTAGATTAAGAAATTCCACTTTCTGTTCTTAACGTAGATATAATACGGATTTCAGCAGGGCGCTATCCCATTTCACCACTGTGAGAATGTTTTTATAGATGGTCTCTCCCACTGGGGCCCTGTGTTGTTGTTGTTAGGTGCCATCGAGTTTGTACCGACTCATAGCGACCCTATGAACAATAGAACGAAACACTGCCTGATCCTGGGCCAACCTCACAATTATTGCCACACTTGAACCCATTGATGCTGCCACTTTGCCACTCGTCTGTCAGTTTGTCGTACTGTGGTGGCTTGTGAGTAGCTGTGATTCTGGAAGTTATGCAACCGGTATTTTAAATACCAGCAGGGTCATACATGGTGGACAGGTTTCAGATGAGCTTTCAGACGAAGACAGACTAGGAAGAAGGAGTGACAAACTACTTCTGAATATTTAGTCACTGAAAACCTTATGAATAGCAGAGAAACTGTCAGATATAGTGTCAGAAAATGAGCCCTTCAGATTGTAAGGCACTCAAAATGTGACTGAGGAAGAGCTGCCTCCTCAAAGTAGAGTTGACCGTGATGACGTGAATGGAGTAAAGCTCGTGGGAGAAAAGCCTGCAGGACCTTCATTTGCTGATGGGGCACAACTCAAAATGAAGAGAAACAGCTGTAAATATCCATTAATAATTGCAACATGGAATGTACAAAATAAGAATCTAGGAAAATTAGAAATTGTCAAAAATAAAATGGAACGCATAAACATTAACATTTTAAGCATTAGTGAGTTGAAATGGACTGGAATTGGCCATTTTGAATCTGACAACCATGTGGTTTACTATGCCGGGAATTGGGGCCCTGTATATATATATTTTTTTACTTTAATTTACTAGCTGTGTTACTTTGCGCAAGTCACTTAACATCTTTGAACCTCCATCATCTCATCTATTGCCCTGGATTAGTTTTAATTCTAAAGCATTTGTAGAAGACTGCTATTTACAGTGAAAGCTATATCTCCATTTTGACAAAAATTCAGACTCCAAGGACAAAGTTCTTTCTGAACATTAACCAGTAAGGTGACAGCTTTGTCCTCAGGCAGAGTGTGCTTGAAAGTAGATGACAATTCCTCAGGGCAATCTTGTCCTCAGGGAACTTGCCTGGGCGTGTCCCTAATGATTTATCACATGTCATCTAAAAGTTGGAGTACTGGTCATTATGACTTAGACTTAGGGCCAAATAGTTATGAGTCATACCCTGACCACCACCACCACCACTATACATGAGCATCTTGTAAACTTTTCAAATCCTCAATTGCATGCATCCCACTCACTGTCCTTTCCCCAACTCCCTTTCTCTAGTCTCACCTGTGACAGTGATGAACTGATCTGCCACCAATCATGATTTTTTGATGATTTGTTTTATTTTCTTTCATCTATAATGGACTCCATCAGCACTGGACTGTGAATCATAAGGTCGGCAGTTCAAACCCACCAGCTGTGTTCCTTGGAAACCCTATACAGGGTCACTATGAGTCAGAACCAACTCGACAGCACTTAACAACATAGCAACAACATAATTAGCCCCATCGAGTCCTGGTGTGGCACTGTAGGATAAGCTCTAGACTGCAAGGTTGGTGATTCAAACCCACCTCTTGCTGCTACTTGGAAACCCTATACAGGGTTGCTATGAGTTGGAACTGATTTGATGGCACTTAACAACAGCAACAACAATAATTAGCCCCATGGCAGTGAATCCATTGGACCCCATCTTGGCCTCATACTGATAGTTTCTCTCCGGATGATAATCTTTTTTTTTTTTTTTCCAGTTATGAGAGAAGTTAACAGTTTACAATTCGGGGTTAGAAATGTTCAAGGGACAGTTGTCTCAGTCAGGACAGCCTCTCCTAGGTCATGCTCCCAGGCAATTCCCTCTATCGGCTTAGTCAATGTTTTCATGTTTTATTGTGAATTACATGATAGTTTACATGAGGGAACTTTAGTTTTACATTCATTCTATCGTATATTGTTTCATTGCCTTGGTTCCAATCCCCTCCATGCATCATCAACCCACCAAAGGGTATACCCTACAAACCCACCCCCTACACTCCCCCTACCCCCAGTCTTTAGCACACAGCCCCTCTCCAAAGTTGTTCTGGATCCAAAGTCCCCAGCCACTTCATCACTCCACGTCATTGTCTCTGCCTCTATCTCAGACCTCGCTGCATCTCTGGGTAGGGTCCCGCTCTCTGCTCTTCTCCGTTGATGGTCCTAGAGACCTCTGCTCCTACACTGGAGAGTTAATCACTCCCTTCCTTGCTATAAAACGTCTACCTTTACATTTCCAACCATCACAATCAGTCCTGATAACAATTATTCACTATTGTATCATAAGTGACCCATCTGCATTTCATTTCATCAGCCCCACCTAGACAGATTGGATAGTACTCAATGGAGATTCTGCCTTCCTCCGTGCCCCCTGGCTCTAGGTCCCCTCTTGAAAGCTTGTAAGCCAGTCACTTCTTGCCTTTGTAGTCTCCCCGCCACCTCACCCCTTCACCCCCATTTTGGGTATCCAATGTCCACGTTGCCCATCTCTGTCTACTCTGTGTGTGGAGGGGGTGGGAATGATTCTTGCTGTATCCGGATGATAATCTTTGTCTTGTCATTGTCCTGTTTAAGGTTTAATAAAGAGATCTCTAATGAAGATCTCATTACAACAACAACAAATATCTCAGAGTCCTGCTGCGGTGCTGTGAGCTTACCAGGTGCTCTTCCGAAACCCTATACAGGATCTCTATGAGTCAAAACCAACTTGATGGTACTTAACAACAACAACAATGAATATGTTTCAATGTCCCCGCTAGAACACCTCCAAAGTTGAGTTGTAAAACACTCTTCTGCTAAAACCATGCAATGCTCTTCATTGCCTCCGTGTAATGTCCCTATATTCCTTTCCCTGTAGGCCTGACATTGACTTCTCCCCATTCTCTAAACTTGACTTAAGATCTCTTTCCCTCTCTTAGGCACTTGGTGCTACATTGGCCTTGTTTATCCTGTCACCTTGCCAAACTCACCCCTGCCCTTGAGCTTTTGCACTTTCTGTGTTTCCTGGTCATCACCCAGAGCTATTCTTGGCTAATTCTTTCTTGCCATTCAGGTCCTAGGATAAACCAGTAGGCCTCCCCTGACTACCCCAATGGGAGCAGTCGCTCCCCAAGTCACTTCACATCCTGCTATATTGTTTGCATGGCATGCACAAGCATGTCTCTCTCTAACCACTTACCCCCACCCCCTTACAAACTCCATGAGAGCAGAGATGGTGTATTTCTCCTCTAAATCCCCCTTTTTCCACCTAAATAGTAACTGTCTTGCAATTAAAAACAACAAACCACTTGGTTCAAACTCATGGCAGAACCACGTGCGTTAAAATAGAACTGACTTTTCAGAAACAGATTGCCAGGTCTTTCTTCCAAAGCACTTCTAAGTGGATTCATGCTGCTAACTTTTTGGTTAGCAGCCAAATGATTAATTGTTGTTGCCACACAGGGACTCTGTCACACAACAAAAACAAACTCATTACTGTCCAGTTGGTTCTGGCTCACGGTAACTCCCTGTGCTTCACAGAATGTCTCCATCGGATTTTTGAATTTGATGCCATGGGAACTAATAATAACAATCTTTACTAATAACTTAATTAATTAATTAATTAATAACTAATAACAACAATCTTTACTGAAGCAGAGCAGCCGACTTTTCTTCCAAGGTACCACTAGGTGGGTATGAATTGCCAAATGCAAACCATCTGTGTTACCCGAGGACCAGTGTCACATAATGGGTGTTGGATACTAAAGAATGAATGAGGGGATGGAAGGTACCTGCACATGGGTGGTGCTTCTATATGTGGCTGCAGAATGGCCTCAGGCCCCATCTGCTGTGACCACTTGCATTTCAATGGTTCTCTTGGAATTCAGTGAACAAACTTATTTCTAGCCCCTAGTCCTTGCTTGCTGAAAGTGAAGAGGACTTAAAACATTTACTGATGAAGAGCAAAGAGCATAGCCTTCGCTATGAATTACATCTCAATATCAAGAAAACAAAAATCCTCACCACTGGACCAATAAACAACATTCTTATCAATGGAGAAAAGATTAAAGTTGTCAAGGACTTCATTCTTCTTGGATCAACTATCAACACTCATGGAAGCAGCAGTCAAGAAATCAAACGATGTATTGCATTAGGCCAATCTGCTGCACAAGACCTTTTTAAAGTGTTGAAGAGCAAAGATGTCAGCTTGAGGACTAAGGTGCACCTGACCCAAGCCATGGTATTTGCAATAACCTCATATGCATGCGAAAGCTGGACAGTGAATAAGGAAGAGTGTAGAAGAACTGATTTATAGTGTTGTAGGAGAATACTAAAAGTGCCATGGGCTGCCAAAAGAACCAACAGGTCCGTTTTGGAAGAAGTGTAGCCAGAGTGCTCCTTGGAAGCCAAGATGGCAAAAATTTCGTCTCTCACACTTTGGACATATTGTCAGGAGGTAGCAGTCACTGGAGAAGTATATCACGTTTGATAAAGTGGAGGGTCAGAGAAAAAGAGGAAGACCCCCGACGAGATCCATTGGCCAAGTGGCAGCATTGATGGACTCAAGCGGGGCAACAGTAGTGAGGTTGGCCCAGGATCAGGTAGTATTTCCTTTTGCTGTGCATAAGATCGCTATGAGTCAGTACTGACTTGATGGCACCTAAACACAACAAGAACAAGTCCTTTGCTTCCTCAGTTCCCTTCACCTGAAACATCTTCTACTGATGGCTTTGACTGTTGAAATCTCACCCAGCCTTCAAGATCCACCTCAAACTCCACCTTTCCTTTGACTCAGTTGGAAGAAGTTGCTCTCTCCTCTGAGCTCCGACATCAATACAGCTGAACAGCTGTTGTAGCACAAACACCTATCTCCTCCTCTAGACTGTAAGCAACTTGAGGACAGTGTCTGTCCTCTTTTTCTGTCACCTCTGGCAGCACTGAGCAACAGCTCACTGGATGTTCCTGACCGAAGGAATTGTTAAAGGATTGACATGTTTGGATGGATGCGAGGGTGGAGGGTCAAGAGACGGATTACAGGAAAGAACAAATGGAAACAGGAAACAGAGAGGAAGTGGGAAAAGTGCTACTATAGTTTAAGGATCGCAATCAATGTCATGAAACAAAATGTCTATGAATTGTTGTATGGAAACTCAATTTGCTTTGTAAAGTTTTGTTCAAATCACAATAAAAAATGTTAAAACAAAACAAAACTTGATAAATAAAAAAAAAAAAAAAAAGGAAAGCTGAAATGGAACAGCTTCAAGGTGAGACCCCAAGACCTGTGTCTAGACTTTGCCTTTCTCTAGCTGGGACCTTAGTTTAGAAAAATTACCATTCTGGGCCTCAGTTTACATGTCTATGAAATGGAGGTTGTTGTGAAGAATAAATGACCTAATGCTTTGAAGCGTTTCAATCGCTGGCACTATAGGATAAGCTACTGGGCTGCAAGAGACGTCTCAAGACTCCAAGTTGTGGGCTAATGCAATGAGGTTGAAGCCTTTCTTGAGGAGTAAGATTGCAGGTAGAGGTACCTGGGGAAGATGGAGGATCCAGGTGTCTGTTTTGGGTGTGTGAAAGTGTATGCCGCTTACAAATAAAATATCCAAGTGGAGCTGTCCAATATGAGTTGAATAGTATACGTTTAGAGTTTAGGGCTAGGGCTACAGATTAGAAAATTGTCAGTGCAGAGATGTTTTTTAAAGCCATGGGGTGAGTGAGTGAGAGAGTCGGCGTTTGACTAATAGCTGAAAGGCTGCCCTGGTGATCTGCTTCCAAAAGGTCTCAGCCTGGAAAACTGTATGAAGCAGCTGTACTCTGGACACAAAGACTCTTCACCCTAAGTCGGAATCAATTTGATGGTACCCAACAACAATGACGACATAAGAAGAGTGTTGATACAGAGTTGAGGCAGGATGTGCCCTAGAAAACTTCAGCAATCAGAAGGAGCCAAAGTAAGGAGTCCGAGGTGGAGGAAAACCCAGAGAAGGTGTCCCCAAAGCCAAGAGAAGATAGTATTGCAAATAGGAGGTGACTGGTTGTGACCAATGTTTCTGGGGTGTGGGGGGTGGCTGAAGAAGATATACTATGGGGTTTGGTAGCATGAGAAGTGATGGGGACAAGAGTCATGTTGGGAAGTGGAGAGAAAGTGGGCATGCAGTGTAGACAGTGAAGCCTCCTGTAGTGAGTGAGCAGAGGAAGGAGGCACTATCTGGAGAGTGGAATGAGATTAAGGGAGGCTTTGCTTTAAGAGATGGGAGCTATTACAGCATATCTATGTGCTTATGAGAGAGGTCATGATGGCAGAGAGGGAAAAACTGATGATGCAGGAGTGACAGGATAATTACAGGAGCAAAGTCCTCGAGTGGGGTTGGTCTCCAGGGCCTCAGTGGAGGGCTTGGCTTCCCGTCGGTAGGACCATAGGACTGAGGACAGTTTTTTGGGTCAGGACAGGGCATACAGTGTGTGGGTTATTGCATCGACTCTGCCTTAGCTTTTGTGTGATGTTGGGTGCATTATTGAATCTGCTAACCTCAAGATCAGCGGTTCAAAACTACCAGCCATTCCACAGGAGAAAGATGAGGTTTTCTGCTCCTTATGAGGTTTTCAGAAACCCTGTGCAGGGTCACTATGAGTCAGAATTGACTCCACAGCACTCCATCACCACCCCCACCAGAAGTCATCATCACTCTCTGCTCCTGTCTGGCTTCCATCCATTTGCCCCAGGCCATCTAAAAACCCATGGCATGGGTCACCAGTAGAGCGAAGGCCCTGGTTTTGGTCTTAGATGATGGTCATCTCAGGGGCCAACCAGGCCTTGTCTCTCAGGGGCTATGTCACCACGACTCCAGCCCCTCATTCCTTTGGGACACTAGGAACATAACAGCATATCCTTCCTCATCTATGCACTGGACTGTAAACCACAAGGTCAGTGGTTCGAGCCTACCAGCTGCTCTGTGGGAGAAAGAGTTACAGCCTTAGCAACCTTACACTGGATCACTATGAGTTAGAACTGACTGGACAGTACTTAACAACAACATGTGTGACAAAAGGAAGAAAATGTCTCCGTGGGTGTTCTGGGCTTGTGGGCAGTGCCCGGGTCATGACTGAGCCTTCAGGAGACAGGTGGGTGGAGAGAGGACAGAATGGGCTTCGGCACCGGACCATACGTCCAGCTTTGCCGTTTCCTCACTGCGTGACTTGCCAGATCACATTTACTGTGAAACTTACGTTTCAAGGCACTTAGCCTGAAAGGATCCTTCCCAAAGCCCAGTGTCCATTTTAGATTCATACATTTGTGTTCTTTTTCTTATAGAGGTGTCCCTACACTGTGTTATATTTAAGTTCTACAAAACCAAGATCTGCCCTGGACCTTGAGTAAGTGACTTAACCTCACTTTGCCCATTTGTAAAACGCAACAGTCAGAACCTGCTTTCCAAGACGGGGAATGTGTGCAGGGCAGGGCTTGTGTCCATGGGCCAAATTAATGGAAGCAATAGTTATGACTCCCGAGACTGGGGGCAGGAGGAAGTGATGACTGGCTGTTTTCCTGCACTCAGGGCCCAGTCTCTGTGGTGTCCACTTGCAAAGGTCCCTTCTTCTGACTCCTACCCCTCCTGCTCCTCAGATGCAGCCCTTATGATCAGAGGTAAGTTCCTTCCTTTTCCAGTTACATTCTGAAAGGTACAAAGTGCCTGAGGACACTTCCTCCTACTCCTCTTTATCTCTTTCCAAACTGTCTCTCCTCCAGACTCACAACCAACCACTCCGAGCTGAGCCTACTAGTCCCGTCCTGGGCACATAATAGACAGCTCGATGCCCATGCCACTCCCTGTATCTCCTTGACAGTACTGACTTCTTGCTTCCCAAGGCAATAGATTTCAAATTTACCCATGCTACTCATATTGGCATCTACTGGATGTCAGAACCCCAAGTCCTTACCTTGGTAGGCACGAGGATGGGCAGAGGCAGCAGGAAAATGGGCAGGAACAACACAATCAGGTAGGAACGATAGGCCCACAGGCCCTGCCAGCAGGTGGCCATGGTGTGGACCAACGAGGGCTGAGGGCAGTGTCACTGGAGCCGGGAGTGAGCCAGCGAGTAGATCAGCGGGTAGGTGACCTGGGGCAGGCAGGAGGCTTATATAAAGCCAGCTGACTGTTAACCATTCACCCACCCTGGTAATCAAATGTTTTGGAGTCCAGGAGGGTGAGAGTAAGGAGGAGGGACCTACAAAAGGTGTAAAGATCAGAAGAGATTTGCAAAGAAAGGGAGGGGAAAAGGACAGGAATAAAAGCTTCAAGCTCTTTCAAGAAACTAAGCCCAGAGGTAACTCCTATTCATGGCAGCTGCAAGTGATTAGAGAAGATAGGACACCCTACAACCTCCCTCCAGAGCCCCTCTCCCCAGATCAGCCTGTCTTCTCTCTTTTTATTTCCTAAAGCCAGGTTCTGAGTTGAGCAGTTTATACAAGGTGGGGTAACCCCTCCTACAGAGAGGCCCTGCCTTCTAGAAGTTGTTTCCAGTCTAAAATTGAGACAGACAAATCTTGGAACAAACAAGTCCTTCCTCCTCTTCCCATGTATCAATGAAACTTACTAACCTCACTGACTCATATGTGACACTCTATGACAGAATAGAACTGTTGCATAGGGTTTCTGAGGCTGTAAATCTTTACCAAAACCAATTGCCTCATCTTACTCTCATAAAGCAGCTGGTGGGTTTGAACCACTAACTTTTTAGTTAGCAGTCCAACACCTACTGTGCTGTGCCACCAGAATTCCTTTCAAATTCACTATCAAATTCAAATTACTATATAGTAAGAGAGTCCTGACTATCTCTTACAATATGATGTTGAGTCTGTCTGTAAGTTAACCTCTCAGAATAGTCACTCAATGAACTCACAAGGGAAGCTTGGGGGGCACAGATCATTCGGAGTAACACTGTCAGAAGGGATGACACCAAAATGACTGTAAAATTTCTGTGCAGTATTTCAGCAGAAATTTATTATTTTTTTATGAAAATATATCCCTATAGTTAGTTAGTTAAAACAACAAAAACACTTTTCTTGGTAAGCCCAGCTTGTTGTTAAGTGCCGTTGAGTTGGTTCCAACCCATAGCAATCCTGTAACAGGGTTTCCAAGACTGTAAATCTTTGCTGGAGCAGAAAGCCTCATCTTTCTCCCGCAGAGCAGCTGGTAGTTTTGAACTGCTGACCTTAAGGTTCGCAGCCCGATTCAAGCCCAGCTTACATGCATCAATATACAGTCAGGGCTACAGTTCTATGGTAATTTACTTTTTGAAACTTTCAATGTGCCCTGGTCAGAACCATCATTGTTACCCAGTTACAATGTTTTGTCTGCAAATGCTACAGGCATGCACTGTTGTTTTCTTTGCTGCCAGTGTTTTTATCGTTATTAATTTTGTCAAAACTTATGGTGTTTTAGCTACAGTACTGTGGTCAGTAGTATTTGTGAAGTAGTAATTAAAGGAAAAGAAGAAAACTTTTTTTTTTAAAAAGCCTTCTGCTCAATTACTAATAATGCTGTAGCTAAGGTCATAATTCAATGTAGAAATATTTTACCAAGCAATTTGATTGGTGGTATTAATATAATCTAAGAAATATGACATTTAAGCAATTTACAGCTGTATTTATCACACATTACTATGATTAAAATGGAAAATAAACAGTATTAAAGATTCTGTATGGTCTGGTGTGGGAGGAGGGCTGTGGGGAGAAGGGGTGACTCCATGAGTTACTGAACTGGGTGACACCAACCCCAATGATGACACTATCATCACTTCCTCATTCTGCAGTAACACCTTCCTATTGTGAGGCTCAAATTAAACAACTGATGGTTTGCTGAGCACTCATGTGTGGTAGGTATACAACACAGGTTTGCTTCTTTCAGGCTCTTCCTGCTTTCCCGTCCCTACCCTTGCTCCAAACTGCCTTGGAAGGCCAGCAAAGATCATCTCAGATTTTGGAAACAATCTCTCCACTTATCCTTCCATCTGTCTGGCTGTCTGCCTGTCTATCCATCTGTCCATTCATTTATATTTATCTTTTCACTCATTCACCAGTCAAGTATCTTGGTGCCACTTATGTATTCAGCCCTGTGCTCAGAGCTAAGAATATAGAGATGAAAATGCTGCCACTCCTGCTAGTAATAGCTACCATTTGTTTGGCATTTACTATAAGCTTATTAGTGTACTATTTCATGTACTCTGACCAACATCACCATTGTGTGATAAATAGCTTTTATATGGCCTTTCTAGTCATGGTCTTGTGACACCCGCCAAATGATTGGGTTGTTGTTGTTAAGTGCCATTGAGTCAATTCTGACTCACAGTGACCCTGTATAGGGTTTCCAAGGAGCAGCTGGTGGACTTGAACGGCTGACCTCTTGGTTAGCAGTCCAGTGTTTATTCTACAGTACCACACCAGTACATCAAATGATTGGATAGGACTATGCAAATAAGGTGTTTGTGGCCCACCAAGAGGATTGGACAGTTTACTAATAATGCAAATAATGGGCATGGAATACCAAAGAAAGGATTGGTCCAATTTGTCATCCTGCTATATTTAAAAGAGAGTCAATCCCAGAGCATGGAGTTGGAGGGGTCCTGACGAGATAGAAGCAGAGCTCATTCTTTGCATCTGGAACTTCCTAGACCAAGGAAACAGAGAGCTATAACACCAGAGATGATGAGAAATCATGGCAACAGAACCAGAAGAATGACAGGAGACAGTGTGGTGGGCTTCCTGGTCTACAGAGTGAGAGATCTGAGTACCTTTGGACCAAGGCTTACTGGCAGTGTGGGGTGCCTCCTGGCACTTATGGTGAAGTTAAAGAGCTTTGTAATACTTGTCTGAGCAGAACAGGCCAGAGCCAGGCTGGTCCAAGAGACCTGAAGGGCCAAGAGCTAGAGAGAGTCCTGTCTGTGGGCAAGACTGAGAAGAGGCTGTCCTGATTGAAGAACTATATCCTGAATAATTTCTGATTCTGAATTGTAACCTGTTATTTCCCTAATAAGTCTCATAATTGTGAGTATTGTCTATGAGTTCTGTGTGGTCATTGCAATGAATTATTGAACCAAGCAGAGAGGTAAAGTGCCATGGGAGGGACAACTGGTGTCAGTGAACAGGAAAAGGTAAAAACATTCACTTCCTTCTCCGCCCAAGAGACAAGCTAAAATGTTAATCAGGTTACTGAGTGGGACCAGTCCTCTCCACCCAGGAGTGAAACTAGAATGTTAATCAGGTTACTCAGTGGAACTAATCCTCTGATTTCCCTCCTGTCTTCAAACAGGTCTGCAACATAACCCCTCCCCGATTCTAACCCCATGTAAGTCTACACTGCCCTATATTCGGCATTCAGAATCTGGAGAAATTAGCTCCTCTGAGCCAGCTGACTTAATAAAGTCTGAAACTCTGCTTCATCTTTCCAGATGGCCTCAGTTTTTTTGACGACGAATCAAGAGCTGCTGTGACACTCTTGGGCCCAGGACTGCTGTGACACTCTCAAATCTAAAACTGCTGTAACATCAGAATTAGTTAAAAGATTGGAAAGGAGGTATGTCTGACCTTTGCTTCATAGGAATTAGCCTTGGACTAATGTTGATGGTGATTTTCTCTCCCTCTTGTGGAGTTAGAGGAGATCAGATGCCTCTGCCACACCATCATTATGGTTGGCATTGGAAGCAGAATTCATTGCATGGTTTCAGATTCAGAAAAGGATGGGACTTAGAAAGAGAAAGAATGAAGGGTCCTGGGAAGTGAAACTTTTGATTATTAGATGGTTATTTTGGTTGGTATCTGTAACTGCTGAAAGAAAAACAAAAGATGTTGTGCTGCAGCTGAGGCAAGAAGATCAGCATCTGGAGTTGCTTGGGACAAAAGTCAGACTGGTTAAAAAAGATAATTGATAGGGGGCTAGGGCCTTCTGATTCCACCTTGTCAGAGGTCCAAGGCTACACGCATATGAGTGGGAAGGTAGACAAGGTATGGAGAAAAAAAAAGATTAAATCTAAAATCTTTTTAAAGGATTATGTGTTTATTCGAATGTACTCTGGATATTGAATGTATTCTCTGCCTAGTGTTGTAAAACAGTCCTAAATGGATAATGAGAGTAAATATTGGGAAGGAGCTCTGGTAGTGTAGTGGTTACGAATCGAGCTGCGAACCGCAAGGTCAGCAGTTCGAAACTACCAGCTGTTCTGTGGGAGAAAGATGAGGTGTTCTGCTCCCGTAAAGATTAACAGCCTCAGAAACCCTGTGCAGGGTCGCTATGAGTTGGAACCGACTCTACGGCATATAACAACAACAACAAACAATACAAATAATAGCTCTGGTAACATTGTGGTTACGAATCGGGCTGCGAACCTGAGGGTCAGAAGTTCAAAACTACCAGCTGTCCCACAGGAGAAAGATGAGGCTTTCTGCTCCCTTAAAAAGATTTACAGCCTCGGAAACCCTGTACAGGGTCACTATGAGTCAGAACCGACTCCATGGCACATAACAACAACAATACAAATAAGGTGATTGTGGACCTCTAAGTGTATTGGACAGTTTGCGAATAATCTTTGGAGGTAAGACCATGCAAATAAACTGTATGGAATCCTAATGAGGGAACTGATCATTTTTGTTTTCCTGTTAAACTTAAAAGAGCCATTCTCAGAACATGAGGGAAGGAGTGAAGGAGACCTGACTACCATCAAGAAGAAGAGACAGGGACAAATGGAGTACTTTGGATCCTTAAGCTGGGAACCTCCTAGTCTCAGGAGAGACAGACAACTGCAATACCAGAGACAGTGAGGGATGGTGAGAGGTGAGAAGGAATGACAGAGAAATGGCGGCCGCAGAGGCAGCAGAACCAGGAAGCTTTGGGGCCCATGGAGCAAGAGAGCAGAGTGTGTTGGGCCAAGGCTTATTGGAGGAGCGTGGTGTCTCCAGGCACTTATTGAAGGAACTAAAGAGCTTTGTTATGCTTACCAGAGAGGGGCCTGCCTGCAGGCAGAGGAGTAGAGAGTGTTGTGGGAGGGATGACTGATGTCAGAATTCTTATAAAGGTTGTGGAGAGGTAGCACGTCTGACCTCTGTTCCGTGGGAATTAGCCTTGGGCTGATGCTGATGGTGATTCTCCAGCCTCAAGAAATTGGAAGATGCCTCTTTCATGCCATTTTTACATACACCATGAGTTAAGTGTTCCTATTCCATTTTACAGATGGGGAGACTGAGGCCCAAAGAACTAACCAAAATTCACACATGGTTTGGTGAGGTCCAAGCCAGTGTGAGAGCCTGAGGTGGTAAGGACTAGGAGCATCATAGGATTCTTGGAGAAAGTGGCTTCTGAACTGAGGCTTGAAGCTTGAGTTTAAATTGACTATGAGGAAAGGTCACAAGTAGAGGGAAAAGTAAGCAAAAGTCTGGAGGGTGGAGTCGGGGTGTGGGGGGCAGGAAAGGAAGGGATTGCCAGTTGTCAGTTTGGCCAGAGCTTTTGTTTCTTGGTACCTTCACTTTTCCTCACCCCACAGTGCACACAGGAGGCACATGATCCACAGTTCTGGTTGTGAGTGTGACATCTGTGTGTGTTAGGATTAGAAGGCAAGGTGTCTGGCAGAACGTTTCTGGCAGCGTAGTCCACACCGGCAGAGGCATGGTGGCATTTAAAGAACAGAAGATTTTGTGTGATTGGAATGTGGGTTTGTGTGGCGCTGATCATGACATTTCTAGGGTGAACAACAGCATGGGTAGAGGGCCACTCCTGGAGCCAGTGGGAGAGACACCTGCTGCCCGCTGCAGAAGTAGGCTAGAGATATGGTGGATTCAGGTCTCAAGGCTCTGGACCAGGCCAGGCTGGCTGTGAAGCTACAGTAAGATAGGACAGATTGGTTACCCCTCCCCCATCCAGGCCCTGACCCTTCCATTCCCACAAAGCCAAGCTGCCACCTGCTCAGGGCCAGGTGAGCTAGAGTTCATAAGCACAATGATAGACAAAGGGTTTCAGACACCTAGGACAATGCTCCAATTCTGTCTACTACTGAGAAGGCCTCTCTTGTAGCCTGAGGTTCTGAGGGAGCTGCAAGGGGAACAGGACTGGGCCTCACCCCAGAGGAACAATATCTACCATGTATATCATCTGCACCTCAGTTCCCCTAGCTCTCCCCACTAATCCTAGGGTGTAGGCTCAGGGCAGTGCAGCTACATGCCCAGAGGCACATAGCATGTGAGTACCTGAGAGAGGACCAAGATTCATAGACGAGCTTGCCTGTACCCTCTGTCCACTCCTCCATGCCTTCAGCCCCTTCCATGGAGTTGGGACAAAACTTAGCTTCCAAATTAGATGGCTATTTTCTTGTGACCCCCTAGCTTTACACCTACAACCCCCTTCCAAATCATAGACCTGGGACCATTTTTTGAGGACCACTCCTGGGGGGCTATCACATCCCTAGGAACCAGGTGCCATCAGTGATCATTTCACCTCAGGAATTGAGGCCAGTAGGAAGCCTCCAGCATTCTTAGGCATTGCAAGAACTTAACTAACAGAAAGGCTGATGGTTTGAACACATCTCGAGACACAGACCTAGCCATCTGTTTCCAAAAGCTCACAGCCTTGAAAACCCTAAGGAACAGTACCACTCCGCATAACTGGGGTCCCCAAGAGTCACAATTGGCTCGATAGCAACTACAACCACCAACAACCCCTTGCCTGGCAATCATAACCAGGGTCCTGCTCTGAGAGTCACACACCCCACATTTATCCAGGGCTCATTCAAGTCTCCAATCTTCCCCTTCAGTGAGGGCAGCCAATATCTGTGCTTTTCTTCATGGTTCCTAATGGACTGTGACCAACTTGTGGTAGGTGCTGTGACTGTCCTCTCTTAGTCTTCTAGGCCTTATCCTCTTTCAGATCTCTGTGCTATCTCAGGGAGGAGTCAGGACTGACACCCTCTTGCACTTTGACCATTGATCCTACAGTTGAGGTCCATCAGAGAACAGCTGAGAAAGTCCTAGTGAGAGAAGAGATGGTCCCTGGTTGTCTTCAGAAGTAAGTGGCTGATAAGCTAGAGATAGGACTAGAGTTGGGGCTGGGGCGCAGGGTATTTCTTTGGAAGTTCAGAGCTGAGCACATGGTGTGAGGTTCAGACAGTGAGTCTTCAGGGGATCTGAGGTTGAGCAGGCTGTGCCTGGGGTCATAGGAGGTGGAGTTGGCCAGACATATCAGGTAGCATTAGAAATTATATGTAAAGCTTGGAACTGTACAGTTCATAGAAGAGAAGACAGGACCAGAGGTGCTGGGAATGCTGTGTTCAAATTCTTGATTTAAGAAGAGGGTAGAGATACTCTCAAAGACAAAGAGCACAGCAGAGCTAGGGAGACCAACAACGGAAGTTGTGTATTCATTTCCTAGGGCTGCTGCAATAAACTTCGTGGCGTATAAGAACAAAGGAGTCCTGGCGTGCCACTGTAGGGTCAGCAGAAGGTACTGCAGGACTGCTAACTACAAGGCTGCCGGTTCAAACCCACCAGCCACTTCTCAGAAACCCTATTCAGGGTATGAGTTGTTGTTGTGAAGTGCCATTGAGTTGGTTCTGACGCATCCCAACGCTGTATAGGGTTTCTGAGGAGCGGCTGGTGACTTTAAACCACCAGCCTTGTGATCAAACCGACCTTGCTGTCCAGTGTCTTATTCTGCAGTGCCATACCAGGACTCCAGTGATTGGGTGGGACTCTAAGGTTGCAATTCATTAGTTTTGCCATCCAACTAGGTTTAAAAGAAGCCATCTTCAAAGCAGGAACAGGACCATTAAGAAGGAAGAGCATGTGTAGGGTGTGAGATCCCTATCTAGAAAAAGGGTGACAACAGAGACGCTGGCATAGAGAGTCTGAGCAGCTGTAGGCCACAGAATGCCTCCAGGCAGGAGACTGGCTTGCAGAATGTGCCCTTTGGGCATTCATAGCTTGGCTAAAGAGTTTTGCCACACTTACCTGAGCATGGCAGAGACCAAAGGATCACACGGCTGAGAGGCTGAAGACTAGTGAGGCGTGCCTGCAGTATGACAGAGAAGAGGCATTCCTGATTGGAGAACTGCTGCATTCACTGCCATCAAGATCTTGATGAGAACACAGAGAGCTATCCTCCCAGAGCTGGCTTAGCCTATCTGCTCTGGCTGAGCAGAGATCCAAGAAGCTTTCTTATCCTAAAAGGGATCTGAGCATGATTTATATGCAGTTGGCCCAAGAACTGCCTCCCTGCCTCACCAAGCAGCAAGTACCGTCCACACTTCTAAGTCTCCATGCCCAATTTTTCTGATGCTTTTCTTTCCTCATTTAAAATTTCCCTTGATGGTTTATTTCAACTTGATATTGTCCATCTCAATATTGTGAGGAGGGGGTTGAGCTGGGGGGAGATGGTAAATGAAATGGTTAACACAGGCTCCTTAGTCTTTTGGGTTCCCAAACCTGGTATCATTGTCCCATCCATTCATTATTCATCCACGTAGTCACTTATTCATTCAGCAAACACTTGTTGTTGTTTAAATGGTGTCAAGTTGGTTCTGACTCATAATGACTCTGACTAGGGTTTCCAAGGAGCAGCTGGTGGGTTTGAACTGCTGACCTTATGGTTAACAGTCCAGTGCTTCTCCTAGAGCACCACACCAGAATCTTAAGACACTTAACCAACCAGTGTGTGTCTGGCTCATTTGTCAGAATTGAATGGTGCTCCAAAAGGTTGCCAACGGCTGACATTTCAGTGGTAGATCACTAGGATTTTCTTCTGAGGTACCTATCTAGTGTTACTATAACAGAAATGCCACAAACGGATGGCTCTTGCAGTTTGTTGTTAAATATCACTGAGCTCTGACTCACAGTGACCCTATATAGGGTTTCTGGGGAGTCTAGTGCTGATCCTGCAAGACCACGTCTCACAGTTTAGGGGGGCTAGAATTACAAATTGAGGGCACTAGCTCTAGGGGAAGGGCTTCTGTCTCTGTTAGTGCTGGAGGAAGGCTTTGTCTTCTTTCAACATCTGTGAGTCTGCTGTTCTTCATAAATCTCCATGTGTCATAATATCAATTCTCCCCTGAGTGCAGGCACTTCTGGTATAGAGACCCTGAGTTCCAATGATGCGCCGCTCTGCTCTTGGCTCTTCTTTCTTGGTGGTAGAAGATCCCTCCTTCTCTGCTCTCTTCTCTCTCCTTTTATCTCTTCTAAGATGCAGGTCACACTCCAGGCAAACTCCCCTTACATCAGACCTGAGTAAGAAGAGTGTTGCATTCTACCCTTATCCCTTTACAACTGATTGGCTGATCACATCAGATCACATCATGGGGATTATTACGTCATTATGTAACTGTCAAAGGAGTTCTGGTGTGGCGCTGTGGGTTAATGTACCAGACTGCAAAGCCGTTTGAACTGCAAGGTCGGTGGTTCAAGCTCACCAGCCTCTCCTTGGAAACCCTATGCAGGGTCACTATGGGTCAGAATTGACTCAATAACACTTAACAACAACAATGTAACCGTCAAACCACTAAGAATCATGGTCCAGCCGAGTTGATACATATTTTATGGGGAAAATTCAATCCATGACAGCACCTTTGGGTGGACCGGTGTTGTGGTTAAGGGCCATCGAGTCAGGTCTAACTCAATGATCCTGTAAGGGTTTCTGAGGAGTGACTGGTGAGCTTGAACCATGGAGCTTGTGATTCAAGCAAATTTGAGGCCCCGTGCTTACTATACAGCGCCACACGGGCAGAGGCAGCCCTTCTCCAGGGTCCCTTGAGTCTCAGGTTAGTAAACCAGTGCCCTCTGGGAGTTCAGCTTTGATTTATTTGCCCAACGGATCATTAGCTATTGTAAAACCTAAATAGAACTCTGTTTGACCAAGCCTCTCCCCATAGGGACAGTGACAAAGTTTCCCTCATGTGTCCGGTCCTTGAAGGAAGGGAGTGAGCCCTGCCTGGCAGGGAGGGGGAAGTTTGTGAAGGACCTTTCACTGATGACAGCGGGATCTAATCAGATTGTTCTGAGCTGAGGGAGTGGTGATAAGACTAATACAGCCGGGCACAGTGTTTCTTTGAATTTTAGAACTCTGATGAGAAGAGCAACTGGAAGGTTGCCCAGAAGAGGAGACCAATAGAAATGGTCTTCCCCCTCCTGCCAAGAATCCTTCACTCCCCAAGCCCTTCTAGCCAAATGGTTGGATTGTTGTTATAATTGTTAGGTGTCATCCAGTTGGTTCTGACTCATAGTGACCCTATATAGAGTTTCCAAGGAGAGGCTGGTGAGTTAGAACTGCTGACCTTGTGGTTCAAATGGACCTTGTGGTCCAGTGCTTTATCCCACACAAATGCCACTCCACTATGTAAATTTAATGCTTGTAGTCCACCAAGGGGATTGGACAGTTTGCTAATAATGCAAATAGGGTATATGACACCCTTGTTGGGGTGGTACTATGCAAACGAATGAGAGGATTGGCTAGTTTCATTTTCTGCTAGGCTTAAAATGAGTCATCCCAGAGTGGGAAGGGAGGACCTGACTCGCAACAAGAAAAAGATGGAAGCAGAATGTATCCTTTGGCCCTGGGTCTCCACACTAGGAATCTCATAACTCCTGGACACAGAGAGCTGTAACACCGGAGATGGCAGGAGACAGGGAGAAGCAGGCACAGAGAAACAGTAGCAACAGAGGCAGCAGAACCAGGAGACCAGCATGAGATGCTGTGGTGGGCTTCCTGGCTTATGGATAGAGAGTGGAATGTCTCTGGCCAAGGCCTACTGGCAGAGTGGGGTGCCTCCAGGCACTTATCAGGGGAGCTAAAGAGCTTTGTAACACTTGCCCAAGCATCGCTGAGGCCAAGCTGGCCCAAGAGGCCAAAGGTCTCAAGGGTCAGAGAGAAGCCTGCCTGCAAGCACAGCGGAGAAGAAGCTGTCCTGAGCAAAAACCTGCATCCTGAGTCATTTCTGTGTCTGATTAGGGAATTACAACTTCCCTAATAAACCTCATAATTGTGAGTATTGTCTGTGAGTTCTGTATGGTGATTTCAATGGATTATCAAACCCAGCAGAGATATAGAGAGTACTGGGGAAGGGGTGACTGGTGTCAGAACTGGTAAAACAGTTGAGGAGAGGAGATACGTCTGACCTTTGCTTCATAGAAATCAGACTTAGGCTTATGGTGATAATGATTCTCCTCCCCACTTGTGAAGTTAGATGTCTGCCACTGCTGCCTCCCCATTTTTACAAAGAAGAGCACCTTACCATTCACTTTGCACAGCATACAAGTCTCTATGACAGAGGGGGGGCCCTTGCACTGGTTGTCTGTCCCTGGCTGTGAGACCCTACACATTCTAGACGTGTGTTCTCAGGAAAGAGAGGGAGATACCCTCACTATTGAGATCACAGATTTCTGAAATAGTCGAGCTGAAATGGAGGCTAAAGATTAACTAAACAATTTTCTCATTTCATGCTGAGGAAACTGAGGCTCAGGGAAATTAAGAGACTTTCTGAAGGTCAGACACATTTGGACATCAGGGTTCTTCCTCTATTCATTTTACTCTAAGCATCCAGCCAACAGTTAATGAGACCACACTGTGAGTCAGACCCTAGCTAGGCATTTTCACATCCATTCTTGTTCTTAATTCTCATCATGCTGCTTGAGGTTGATGATATTATCACTGAAAACAAGGGTAAAAATGAGACGTTAGAAAAGAGAAATGATTGGCCCAAGGCCTGTGGCTAGTTAAGTGGCCAAGTCAGTATATGAACCCAGACCCTTCAACTGCCAGTCTCCCGTTCTTTAACTTTGCAGTCCCTTCTTGGCAATACTGAAAGGTTGCTGGGAGAGCTGGCACCCATGCCAGGAAAGAGTCAGGATTAAATGCCATTGGAGAGATTAGGTGACATAGATGTTGGCACAGGGCCAGAACAGTGGCCTCCTGGTAGAATATGATCCTGCTTTGCATAACATGCAAATCAGATTAGGAACGCTGTAGAACAGTCCCCTGACTCAGTACAGCTGCAAGGAGCCAAAGTCCTAGACAGGCAGAACTTTTTGACAATAGGCAAGTTCCACTCGTCCAGTCCTGATTTGACTTGTGTCTCCTTCTGGATCTGGATACCTCCTACAATGCATGTGTCATCTACACCCAACACTAGGACCCATGCTTTTCTCTCCTTGGGGTCTTGGTCTCCTAGCCTCAGATGAGATGATTATAATAATAGTGTACATGAAGGTTTTGCCCCTGAAACATCACTTTATGGAGGTCAAGGTTTCATTCAAATGCCTTTAGTGCTCACATATGACTCATAATAATGACAATTAGGACTTAAGTACTGCAATGTAAGGGATCACTTTTATATGGCCTTTCTTGCCATGGTCTTGTAATTCTCACCAAATTATTGGATGGGACTATGCAAATGAGGTGCTTATATCCCATCAAGGGTGTTGGCTAGCTTGCTAATAATGAAAATAAGGTGTTGGCACCCTTGTGGAGGTGTTTTTGTTGTTGTTGTTAAGTGCCGCTGAGTCTATTCCAACTCATAGAGACCCTGTATGGGGTTTCCGAGGAGCACCTGGTGAGTTTGAACTGCCACTCTTGCCATTCAAACTGACCTTTCAGTCCAGTGCTTATCCTATAGTTCTACATGCAAATAAGGCATGTTGTTGTTGTTGTCAGGTGCCATTGAGTCGGAACTGACTCATAGCGACCCCATGCACAGCAGAATGAAACAATGTCCAATCCTGGGCCAACCTCACTACCACTGCCACACTTGAGTCCATCAATGATGCCACATGGCCAATCCATCTCTTTGGGGGTCTTCCTCTTTTTCTCCGACCCTTCATCTTACCAAGCATGATATCCTTCTCCAGTGACTGTTCCCTCCTGACAATATGTCCAAAGTATGAGAGACAAAGTTTATCCATCTTGGCTTCTAAGGAACACTCTGGCTGCACTTCTTCCAAAACAGATCTATTGGTTCTTTTGGTAGCCCATGTATTCTACTTCAACACCACAATTCAAAAGCATCAATTCTTCTACGATCTTCCTTATTCACTGTCCAGCTTTCACATCCATATGAGGTTATTGAAAATACCATGGCTTGGGTCAGGTGCACCTTAGTCCTCAAGCTGACATCTTTGCTCTTCAACACTTTAAAAAGTTCCTGTGCAGCAGATGTGCCTAATGCAATACGTCGTCTGATCTCTTGACTGCTGCTTCAACGAGTGTTGATAGTTGATCCAAGAAGAATGAAGTCCTTGACAACTTCAATCTTTTCTCAGTTGTTAAGAATGTTGTTTATTGGTCCAGTGGTGAGGATTTTTGTTTTCTTGACATTGAGATGTAATCCATACCAAAGGCTGTGTTTTTTGATCTTCATCAGTAAATGTTTTAAGTCCTTTTCACTTTCAGCAAGTAAGGTTGTATCATCTGCATGTTGTTAATGAGTTTTCCTCCAATCCTGATGCCACGTTTTTCTTCATAGAACCCAGCTTCTCGTATTATTTGCTCAGCATACAGGTTGAATAAGTATGGTGAAAGACACATCCTTGTCACACACCTTTCCCAATTTTAAAACATTCAGTGTCCCCATGTGCTGTTCGAACAACTGCTTCTTGGTCTAGGTACAGATTTCTCAGAAGTACAATTAAGTGTTCTGGAATACGCATACTTCACAATGTTGTCCATAGCTTGTCTTGATCCACACAATCGAAAGCCTTTGCGAAGTCAATAAAGCATAGGTAAACATCTTTCTGATAGTCTCTGGTATAGGTAATGCTAATAAAGGGATTGGTCAATTTTGCCATCCTGCTAGTCTTAAAATGGGTCATCCTAGAGGCAGATGGAGTCAGGGTGGGGGTAACCTGATTACTACCAAGTAGAAGAGATAGGAATGGAGCACATCCTTTAGACCTGGGGTCCCTATGCTGGAAACATCCTAGATCCAGGAAACAAAGCTGTAACACCAGAGACAGCAAGAGATGGCCAGAAGCATTCGCAGAAGACCATTGGCAACAGGGGCAGCAGGAACATGGTGAGATGGCAAGGTAGGCTTTCTGATCCACAGAGCGAAAGAACAAAGTGAGTGCCTTTGGGCAGGAGACTGGCTGGCAGAGTAACTGTGCCTCTGGACACTTATTGGTGAAGTTAAAGAGCTTTGTAACACTTGCAGGAGCAGGGAAGAGGCTGGAATGGTCCAACAGGCCCAAGAGGCCTGAAGAGCTAAGGAACTAAAGGACAGGGAGAGGCCTGCCTGTGGGGCATGGCTGAGGGTCAGTGAGAGACTGGGTGGCACAGATATTGGCAGAGTGTCAGAACAGTGGCCTTTGGGTAGAATACGGGGGAAAATGCTGGTAGGAATATATAATTCAGCTGTGAGTGTTGATTGTTGGCAGGGTTCATAGTGATGAAAGGAACTGTAATTACAGATAGAGCAGAGGTGGAGAACATTTTTTCTGCCAAGGATCGTTTGGATATTTATAACATCATTTGTGGGCCATACAAAATTATCAACTTAAAAATTAACCTGCTGTATTTGGTCCAACATTTAATTAACTCACTCCAAGGACAGCAGTTCAAGCTCACCAACTGCTCCTTGGAAACCCTACACAGGGTCGCTATGGGTCGGAATCAATTTGAAGTCAGTTAACAACAACAACAACCTATCACACTAATTCACAAGGTGGTCATGATATCTTGATAAACAAAAGGGAGAACTCTCTCAGTGCCTGTTTACCTAGATGGTTACTCCTTATCCGAAGCCACACAAACAAAGACCAGGCTTCAAGCAGAACTAAGTGACCATTAACATTCTAACAATGGTTAAAGCTAATGAGATCTAAGAAGCAAGGACTGGTGTGCTGCTATAGGATGAGCACTGGACTGCTAACCTCAGGGTAGGCAGTTCAAACCCACCACCTGCTCCTCACTATGAGTCAGAACTGACTCGAGGGCACTTCACAATAACAAGAAGCAAGCACAATGGGCAGCAGTGTATAAGATGCTTTCAGACAGTGTTTGATTATGTTTAATGCGCCGGACTGCAAAGCCGTTTGAACTACAAGGTCAGTGGTCCAAGCTCACCAGTCGCTCCTTGGAAACCCTATACAGGGTCGCTATGGGTCAGAACCGACTCGATGGCACTTAACAACAAGCAAAATAGTCATGTGCTCAAAATGGCTGCACTTCTGCTGTCAGAGGAGCCCTGGGGTGGTGCCGCAGGCTAATGAACAGGACTGCAAAGTCGGTTTGAATCACAAGGTTGGTGGTTCAAGCTCACCTGCCACTCCTCGGAAACCCCTTTACTGGGTCAATATGAGTTGATGTAGAATCAACAGCACTTACCAACAACAGTAACATGCTGTCGGAATGTCTGAACTTAAATTTCCTTAAAGATTTGCTATGCTGATACGTGTGAAGATAAGAGCAAGGGAATAATCTTCTCTCATTTAAATGTTATTGTTGTTGTTGTTGTTATGTGCCATGGAGTCAGTTCCGACTCATAGTGACCCTGTACAGGGTTTCCGAGGCTGTAAATCCTTACGGGAGCAGAAAGCCTCATCTTTAAAAGGTGAAGCCAAGATGACTTTTGGAGACCTGACCAGAACAGACCTTAGCAACCTCGCCTTGAGGACACTTTACCCTACTGCTTTGGACTTGTAAATGATTAGGAGAGAAAGTTATCCTCCAAGTATGAAAGAACCATGACAAGAAAAGCCAGGGAGTGGCTTGAGGTCCAATGGATCAATTTTATATGACCTTTCTTGCCATAGTCTTGTAATTCCCACCAAGTAACAAGGTCGCTATGGGTTGGAATCCAATCGTCGGCACTTAACAAGAACAACAAATTATGCAAATGAGATGTTTGTGGCCCACTGAGGAGATTTAATGTGATGGACTGCAAAGTCAGTTTGAACCACAAGGTTGCCAGTTCAAGCTCACCAGTCACTTCTCGGAAACTGTACAGGATTGCTATGGATCAAAATGGACTCGACAGCAATCAACAATAGGGAAATTGGAGGTGGTGGTGGTAGCATGCCATGGAGTTGATTCAAACTCATAGCGACTCTGTATAAGGTTTCTGAGGCTGTAAATCTTTACAGGAGCAGAAAGCCTCATCTTTCTTCCACAGAATTGCTGGTAGTTTCGAACTGCTGACTTTGAGGTTAGCAGCCCAACTTGTAACCACTATGCTATGAGAGGCTTTAACCACTAACTGGCTAGCAATGCAAATAAAGTACATGCTACCTTTGTGGGAGTTAAATGCCGTCGAGTCAATTCCAACACATAGCAATCCTATATAGGGTTTCCAAGGAGCAGCTGGTGAGCTTGAACTATCGACCTTGCAGTTCAAATGACTTTGCAGTCTGACGCATTAGCCCACAGCGCCACACCAGGACTCCCTTTGTGGGAGTGGGACCATGTACATAAGGTGTATGGAACCCATCTTTCTAGTCTTAAAACGAGCCATCCCAGAGGCAGACTAGGGTAGAGTGGGGGGAACAGTATGCATACTTGTTGTTGTTGTTATGTGCCGTGGAGTCGGTTCCGACTCATAGCAACCCTGTAGAGAGTTTCTGAGACTGTAAATCTTTACAGAAGCAGAAACTCTCATCTTTCTCCTGTGGAACAGCTGGTAGTTTTGAACTGCTGACCGTGAGATTAGCAGCCCGATTCGTAACCACTATTCTACCATACTCCTTATGCATACTTAGGAACCAGGATTACTGTGCTAGGAACCTACAGTAGACAAAGAGCTGCAACACTGGAGATGGTGAGAGACAGTGATTAGCAGCAGCAGAACCGGGAGATCAGTGAGAGATGGCATGGTGGACTTCCTGGCCCATGGAGCAAGACAGCCAAATGCCTTTGGGCAAGAAGCTTTCTGGCAGAGTAGGGTACTTCCAGGCACTTGATGGAGCTGGGATCTCTGACACACTGAGCAAGAGAACTGAGTGCCTTTGGGACAAGGTTTACTGGAGAAGTAAGGTCCCTCTAGGCACTTATTGAAGGAGCTAAAGAGCTTTGTAACACTTCCTTTAGTAGGGCAGAGACTGGGCCAGCCCAGGGATCTGAGAGGCTGAGGAGCCAAGGGGCTGAGAGAGGCCTGCTAGCAGGCATGATTGAAAAGCAGCTGTGGAGCTATAGGGCAAACATTGGACTGCTAGTCACAAGGTTGGTGGTTCAAACTCATCAGCTACTCTGGAAACCCTGTTCAAGGCTGCTATGAGTTGGAATCAACTTGACGGCACTTAACAGCAACAACAACTTCCCTAGTCAACCCCATACCTGTAATATTATCTGTGAATTATTGAACTCAGCTGAGAAGTACAGTACCAGGGGAAGGACGACTGGTGTCAGAATTGGTTAAAAAAAAGATTGGCAAGTGGAGGTATGTCTAACCTCTGCTCCATAGGAATCTGTCTTGGACAATTCTCCTCCCTCAGGAATTTTGTTGTTGTTGTTAGGTGCCATTGAGTCAGAACCAACTCATAGTGATCCTATGTACAATAGAAAAAAACACTGCCCGGTCCTGGGCTGACCTCACAATTGTTGCCACGCTTGAGTCCATCAATGCTGCCACTTTGCCAATCTATCTTGCTGGGGATCTGTCTCTTTTTCTCTGACCCTCCACCTTACCAAATATATCCCTCTCCAGTGACTGGTCCCTTCTGACAATTATCTGAAGTATGAAAGACGAAGTCTGCTCATCCTGGCCTCCAAGGAGCATTCTGGCTGCAGTTCTTCCAACACAGATCTGTTGGTTCTTTTGGCAGCCCATGGTACTTTCAATATTCTCCTCCAACACCATAATTCAAACGCATCAATTCTTCTGTGATCTTCCTTATTCACTGTCCAACCTTCACATGCTTATGAGGTTATTGAAAATACCATGGTTTGGGTCAGGCATACTTTAGTCCTCAAGTTGACATCTTTGCTCTTCAACACTTTAAAAAGGTCTTGTGAGGCAGATTTAAAGGAGTGAAAATGCCTCCTCCATTCCATTTTCACAAGCATCAACTAAATTCTGGAACTAGTTGCAATTTTACCCCCTAGGCAATTATTGCCATTCATGCTGCCATTTTACAGATTGGAAAACTAATTGGTTAAGTAGGTTGTCCTAGGTTACATAGCTAATAAATGGTAGAGGTGTTACCATTGAGTTGACTTCAGTTGCCACCGAGGTGACTTTGACTCATGGTGATCCCATGTGTGTCAGAGTAGGCCTATTCCCCTGAAGATTTCCAATGGCTGGTTTTTAGAAGTAGATCACAAAGGCTTTATTCTAAGATGCCTCTTTGTGAACTGGAAACGGAGTGTGTATTAACATCATGATACCTTCTCTCTTATCCAAAGCTTTGCCCCATAATCTGATTCAATTTCTCTTTCCAACCCCAACTTCATGCACATAGGCATGCTCAGCTTCCTCCTTCTCTCCAATGACCTAAATGTATATGCTTGTATTTTGATGTGTCCATATTCATATATGTGTTTAGATACATGCATATATGAATATATAAAACACATATCTATGTGGGATTTCTGCTGGCTGATTTGGAGAAAGTATTTAAAGAAGAAAGAGTTTGTTCTAAATTGAGTGCTGTCAGGAACCAGGGGCAATTTGCTGATTACTCCACAGCACGTAGCCACCACCAAAATTTATTATGTGTAGCTAAGTGGTGCAAACAGTTAGACGCTCACTGCTAACCAAAAGATTAGCCGTCCAAACCCACCCAGTAATAAGTGGAAAGAAAGGTCTGGTGATCGATTTCTGAAAGACCACTGAACCCTATAGAGTTCTACTCTAACACATATGGGGTTGCCCTGAGTTGGGATCAGTGACCATTGAGTTCAGTTTTTAGTCCAGCCCTGTTGGTCAGAGAGGTACATTATTTAAATCTGGATTCTTTCAACGCTTGTCTTGTCAACATCCTGAAAAACCCCTTGGGTTGCATCCCAAGACCTATTTGGGGTTGGAGTCAAGACAGGCAGAAGCTTCTCATCTCTTCTCAAGTTTCCTCCCTCTTCTCAAGTTTCCTCCCTTAAGTTAGTTCATTGGAGCTTCAGGTCGTAAATCCAAGTTTTTAGTAGCAGCTGGAGTGCTACTAAGCAGTAAGGTAAGCCAAATTGGTTGGGGGATAACCCGTGCTGGGTGGGAGAGACACCCAGTATGCCTGGTGGTCAGTGGTTATGTGCCGTGGACTCATAGCGACCCTGTACAGGGTTTCTGAGGCTATAAATCTTTACGGGATCAGAAAGCCTCATCTTTCTCCCACGGAACAGCTGGTAGTTTTGAACTACTGACCTTAAGGTTCACAGCCCGATTCGTAACCACTATGCTACCAGAGCTCCTTCCCAGTATGCCTAGGTCCTGAGAACTTTGTCTATAAAAATGCTTGAGACCTAAAACTAAAATTACATTGTTGTTGTTGAGTGCTGTCAAGTCAGTTCTGACTCATAGCGACCCTGTATAGGGTTTCCGAGGAGCGACTGGTAAGCTTGAACCACCGACCAACTTTGCATTTCAAACAGACCTTGCTGTCCAGTGCATTATCCCATAGCACCACACTAGTAGAATAAAAATACAAGTTAAATCGCAAAACAAAAATGACTCACTTAATAATTAATTGAAAGTCTCCCCAAGAAAACATAATATGTCAAGGGCAACTCAATTTAATATGGAAAGTTTATTTGCTATGGAGTGAACATCTTAGTTAAGAGCAGTTGAAAGTAAGAGAATCTGGCCCTTAATCTGTGTCCATCAGTGGAATCACCCACTTCCCCTGGGCTGGCCTGGGCTCACTATGGGCAGGATGAACCAGCCTTGCCAAGTAAACTGCAGGTGCTGGGCGAGGTCAGATCTCAGTCATCATTCCCTCCAGGACCAGTCTCCATGTATGTTTCCCTCCAAGAGGTGATCTGGGATGCATACCAAGGGTTTACTGCTGGGAGGTGAGGACTAGACAATAAGGTACCTACTGTCTAAGTATGCTAAGACATGCTGTCACACTGGATGGCAGTGTCACTTTGAGGGCAAGCAGACAAAAGTCCAGGCCATCTCAGAGCTTCCCCACACCCAACAGGTAAGAGAAGGGTGTTTAAACTCCCCTGTAATGATGAAAGAGACTTATCTCTGTTACGTATCTCCTATAATGATAAAAGAGATTTCTCTCTGTTAAACATCAGTTTGTCCTTACAGTTCTGCCAATGCTTGCCTTACATCTTTTGAAGGTACGTTAGGTACATGTGTATTCGTGTTTGGCTTTTCCTATCATTGGGTAGTAACTCCCTTTATCCCTAGTAAGGCTTTGTACTTCAAAGTCTATTTTGTTTGGTATTTTTGGTTGTTATTTGCCTGTTAGATCTTTTTCCACCCTTCAATTTCAACTTTGAGGGGTCTTTATGTTTTATATTTATCTCTTATAAATTACATATAAAAACTAAAAACCAAACCCATTCTCATCAAGTAGATTCTGATTTACGTTGATCCATGTGTTACTGATTAGAACTGCTTCTTAGGATTTTCTTGACTGAAATCTTTATAGAAGTCGACTGGACAGTGTATAAAGTGTGTTCACCAGCAGAGGGCGTGTGATGGCACTCAGTCTGACTGCCTCATGAGTCACTACTTCAATGAGAAGGGGTTTCTGGAGCAGTGCTAAAACATCCTGGGATCTCCCTTTATCATCAGTCTGGAGATTGCCTTTCCTTCTTATTTGTGTTGGGTCTCTTATTTCATGTATCACTTCCTGTTTCTTCATTTACACCCTCATTTTGGTAGAGGATACCTTCTAATGAGCATTTGAGGAAGGATGCATGAGGTAAACTTTGTGAGACCTTACAAAAATGTCTGATTCTACCTTCCTACTGGAATGATAGTTTGGCTGGTTATAGAATTCTAGATTGGATTCTCCATCCCCACCACCTAGAACTTTGAAGTCATTGCTTCATTGTCTCTTTATTTCAAGTGTGTCTCTATTGAGAACTCTAAAGTTATTTTGACTCCCAATCCTTTTACGAAAACTGTTTTTTTTCTTTGGAAACTTGAGGCCCATCTCTTTGTCACTAACATTCTAAAATGCCTTGGAGTGGGTCTATTTTTCATCTTCGTGCTGGACATTCAGTGGAATCTATCAATCTATCTATAAGCTCCTAGCCTCCAGTTCTGAAATTTTTTGGACTAATTTAATTGATATTTTCTTCTCATCTATTTTCCATTTTTTTCTTTTTGGATCGTTTGGATTTTGGGCTTTCTAGGTTATGTCTTTAATAAGAAGCTCTGGTAGCATAGTGGTTATGAGTCGGGCTGCTAATCTCATAGTCAGCAGTTTGAAACTTCCAGCAGTTCTATGGGAGAAAGATGAAACTTTATGATCCCGTAAAGATTTACAGCCTTGGAAACTCTATACAAGGTCACTATGAGTTGAAACCGAGTCCACACCATACCATCACCACCACCAGGTTATGTCTTTAATTTGATCTTTTTTCTCCCATTTTATACTTCTTTTGCATTTTGCTTTAGTTTCTTGGGGAATCTCCTTCACTTTCCCTCAGACTTTTCATTTCTACTATCATGGATTTAATTATCTGAATGCGCTCTTTCTAATACATCTGTTCTTATTTCAAAAGTGCAATATCTTCTCTTATTTCACTGATGATATCAATGATAGAGGTGGGTTTTTTTTAAAGTTTTCTTTTTCCTACATAGTTTCCATTTTTTCTGAGGTTTTGTGTTTTGTGAGTTTTTTGTTTTTTCTTTCTCTCTTTCTCTTTCTTCCTGTTTATATGTTTGGATCTCTCTCTGCAATCTGCAATGTTAGAGACTTTTCTCAGTTGCTAAATAGAGTCCTGATGTGGCGCTGTGGGTTAATGCGCCAGACTGCAAAGCCTTTTGAACTGCAAAGTCGGTGGTTCAAGCTCACCAGTCACTCTTTGGAAACCCTATACAGGGTCGCTATGGGTCGGAACCAACTCGATGGCACTTAACAACAACAATAATCTGTGTTCATTTGTTCATAATTAAGAATGGGGAAACAAAAAACAAATAGGATACTCTGACTCAACCACGAGCTTCCTTAAGGTGGCCTAGATTATTAATTTGTTTGCAATTCCTAGGTATTTCTATTTTTAGGTCTTTCCTCTTTCACTGTTCAGATTTCCCAGGTGTGGCACTGTATGATAAACACTGGACTGCTAACGACAAAGTTGATGATCAAACCCACCAATCACTCCTCAGAAACTCTATGCAGGGTAGCTATAAGTCAGAATTGACTTGAAGGTATTTAACAACAACAATATTCTGATTAAAGGATATAGTTTTACTTTTAATGTTCTGGGAGTTCATTGGAGAGAGATAAATGTAGGTATCTTAGCTTTCAATGCATAATCTACCTTTCAATATCATACTCATCTGTGCCAGTCAACTGTTCCCAATCCAAAGACCTTCTGTTGTTCCTTCTTTTAAGAATAACCCCCCAGAATCACTCTCTAAGCATGGGTTGTTGTTGTTGTTGTTAAGTGCCATCAAGTTGGTTCCAACTTATAGTGGTGGTGATGGTGTGCTGTGAAGTTGGTTCCGACTCATAGTGACTCTGCATAAGGTTTCCGAGGCTATAAATCTTTACAGGAGCAGAAAGCCTTATCTTTCTCCCATGGAATGACTGGTAGTTTCGAACAGCTAACCATGAGGTTAGCAGCCCGATTCGTAACCACTACGCTACCAGAGCTCCCTGTTTAGGGTTTCCAAGGAGTATCTGTTGAGCTAGAACTACCAACCTTATAGTTCAAACCGACCTTGCAGTCCAGCATATTAACCCCCAGCACCATACCAGATCAGGGGCGGGGAACCTTTTTTTCTGCCAAAATGTATTAACATCATTTGCGGACCATACAAAATTATCAAATAAAAAATTAGCCTGCTGTATTTGGTCAAACATTTCATTAACTCACTCCTAATGCAATGGCTGGAACTGTGGTTGCCTCGCTAGGCCCAAAGCAAATGATTTTGCAAGTCTCATACGGCCCACAAGCTAGATGTTCTCCATCCCTGCACCAGAGAGTAGGCACCTGTTGTTTTTGGTGAAAGGAAATGTAACACCAAAAGTGTGCACAGCTTGACTGAGTTAAATGATGTCACTAAGTTCTATACAGGGTCGCTATAGGTCGGAACCGACTCGATGGCACATAACAACAACAACAACAAGTTATATACAAGAAAAAGGGACCTTTTGGTAATTGCTATGGTATATATGAAGTGACTTTCAAAAAACTTGTGAAAAAATTCTATTATCTTTTCATTTTATTTTTCCATGTAGTTTTGAAGCCCCTATGTATAGTTTTGCAAAACAACCAAAAAAATATATATTATGTAGGCGTATGTGTGTATCTAATGACCAAAGACCAGAAGAGTTGTGGGATGACATCAAGAACATCAAACAGGAAAAAAGGAAAAGGTTATTAAGAAGACAGGAAAGAAAGAAAAGATCAAAATGGATGTCAGACATTTTATAGCAAGGAGGGGAGCAATTAACTTTGCAGTCTAGGAGTGGAGATCCCTAGATCATCAGTGGAGAAGAGCGGAGAGCGGGACTCTACCCAGAGAGCAGTGATGCCTGAGATGGAGGCAGAGACAATGACATGGAGAGATGGAGCAGTTGGAGACTTGAGATCCAGAGAGGGAGAAGGGCTGTGTGCTGACGATGGGGGCGGGGGCAGTCTTGCAGGGTATATACCCTTTGGTTGGTTGATGACGAATGGAGAGGATTGTAACCATGGCAATGAAATGAAACTAATGTTCTCCCACATAAACTATCACATAATTCACAATAAAACATATATATATAAAGAATGTCAGAAAAGACTCTGAAACTTGCTCCTGAGTGTAGAGAAGTTAAAGAAACTGGAAGCATGAGGAAGTAAAAAACTGAACAGAAAATTTCAAGGGCAGCTCGAGAAGACAAAGCCAAGTATTATAGTAAAACGTGAAAGACCTCGAGTTAGGAAACCAAAAGGAAATGACATACTCAGCATTTCTCAAGATGAAAGACCTGGAGAAAATATTCAAGCCTCAACTTGGAGGATTCTGTAGACAAAATGCTGAATGATGCAGAAAGCATCAAAAGAAGAGGAAAGGAACACACAGAGTCACCATATCAAAAAGAAATGGGCAAGGATCAACCATTTCAAGTGGTAGCATGTGCTCAAAAACTGATGGTACTGAAGGAAGATGTCAAAGCTACACTAAAGGCACTGATGAAAAACAAAACTCCAGGAACTGACAGAATACAAATTGAGATATTTCAACAAACTGATGCAGCACTAGAGGCACTCACTCATCTCTGCCAAGAAATTTAAAAGACAGCTACCTGGCCAACCAATTGAAAGAGATCCATATTGGTGCCCATTCCAAAGAGAGGTGACCCAACAGACTATGGAAATCATTGAACAATATCATTAATATTACATGTAAGTAAAATTTTGCTGAAAGTAATTTTAAAAACAATTGCAACAGTACATCAACAGGAACTGCCAGAAATTCAAGCCAAATTCAGTAGAAGACGTAAAACTAGCGATGCCTCGTTGCTGACCTCAGCTGGATCTTGGCTAAAAAGAGAGAATACTAGAAAGATGTTTACATGTGCTTTATTGACTATGCAAAAGCTTTAGACTGTGTCGATCATAACAAGCTATGGGCAACATTGCAAAGAACGGGATTCCAGAAGACTTACTTGTGCACATGAGGAACCTGTATATAGACTAAAAGTCAGTTGTTTGAACAGAACAAGTGGATCCTGAATGGTTTAAAATCAGGAATGTCCCAGGGTTGTATCCTTTCAACATACTTATTCAATCTGTATGCTGAACAAATAATCTGAGAAATTGGATTATACGAAGAAGGACGCGGCATCAGGATTGGGGGAAGATTCATTAACTAACTGCAGTATGCAGATGATACAACTTTGATTACTAAAAGTGAAGAGAATTAAAAATACTTACTGATGGAGGGCTAAGACTACAATCTTCAATGTAAAGAAAACAAAAATCCTCACCACTGAACCAATAAATAACATCATTGATAAATGGAGAAAAGACTGAAGTTGTCAAAGA
>NW_006408784.1:1677957-1679076 GCF_000296735.1 Chrysochloris asiatica
ATGATGAGACTTGATCTCTCATACTTCAGACATGTTATCAGAAGAGAACAGTTCTTGAAGAAGGATATCATGCTTAGTAAAGTGGGGAATCAGCTATAAAAAAGGAAGACCCCCACTGAGATGGATTGACAGTGGCAGCAACCACAGGCACAAACATAACAGCAATTGTGAGGATGGCATAGGACTGGACAGTGTTTTGTTCTGTTGTGTTTAAAGTTCTTATTAGTCAGAACTGCCTGGATAGTACCTAATAACAACAACAATATTATTATCCATTGCTGTCAAGTCAATTTTGACTCATAAATGGGAAATCAGAAAATATTGCCTCTAGGGTTCCAGTTCAGACATGCTGGGATTTATTTAAAAGAAAACATGATTAAACACGTCTTTATAATCTTGGGATGTTCATTCTCTACATGTTGTCCATAGCTTGTCATGATCCACAGAATCGAAAGTCTTCGCATAATCAATAAAGCACAGGTAAACATCTCTGCTTTCAGCCAAGCTCCATCTGATGTCAGCAATGATATCCCTCGTTCCACGTCCTCACCTGAATCTGGTTTGAACCTCTGGCAGTTCCCAGCCGTTTCTGTACTGTCTTTAGAAAAATTTTACTTGCATGTAATATTAATGATACTATCTGATGATTTGTGCATTCCATTGTGTCTTCCAAATTTCTTGACATAGATGAGTGAGTGCCTCTGGAAATTGATGGAATACACATTGAAATCTATCAACAAACCGATGCAGCACTGGAGGTTGTCATAACTTGGGTGAAATTCTGGAGGTAAAGGAAGTTAATGTGAGGAAGCTTCATTGCACTGTGTGAAGGGTAACTTTGAGTCAGGCACCAGCAAGGTCTACTCAGGACTCTCTGCCGGGGTGTGGCTCTAGGGTACCAGTCTGTTCAGAGCAAACCCCACGATTGCATAGGCTAGGACTTAGCAGATCTCACCAAGGGACAGGCTGGTGATATGGACTGTGCAAGGGCTCAGTGCTCACTACCCACCAGATAGAACCAGAGGCTGGAGACTCACTGCTATGCCTGGGAGGCTTCTCTGCTCTTTGTTGACTAGAAGCCTCTGCTAATAGATATATGATAACTTTGTTGTTGTTGTT
>NW_006408784.1:1683761-1685341 GCF_000296735.1 Chrysochloris asiatica
GAGTCGGTTCCGACCCATAGCGACCCATAGTGACTCTGAACAGGGTTTCACTCTGAACAGGGTTTCCGAGGCTGTAAATCTTTATGAGAGCAGAAAGCCTCATCTTTCTCCCCCGGAGCAGCTGGTAGTTTCGAACTGCTGACCTTGCTGTTCGCAGCCCGATTCATAACCACTACACTACTAAAGAGCCACACTAGGTCCCTATTTACAGGTTGGAAACTTTTTCTTAGGACAGCACTGTGATACTAGGTATGGCCACTAGGGAGCAAGCAAGAGCAGTTCAAATCTACTCAGGAGCAACTCGAAAGAAAGGTCTGGTGATCTATTTCTGAATGATCACTGTACCCTTGGAGTTCTACTCTAACACACATGAGGTTGTCATGAGTTGAAATCAATAGCAACTGATTTGGGTGAACAATTTTGAACTGAACCCATGGTAAAAAGGAAGAAGGAAGCAAATGAGGCTCTCAGTCAACAGAAAGCAGGGAAGGCCTTCAGGCATAGGAATTGCAATGAGTCTTGATGCTGAGACCCCCTAGGTGTAGTCTTGAAGAATGGTCAGTCATAGTAGTGTCTCAGTTTCCTTACTCTGTTTCTTCACTTCCAGCAAGCAAGGTTGTATCATCTGCGTATTAAAGGTTGTTAACGAGTCTTCCTCCAATCTTGATGCCATGATCTTCATATAATCTAGCTTCTTGGATTATTTGCTCAGCATACATATTGAATAAGTATGATGAGAGGATACAACCCTGACATACACCTTTTCTGATTTTGAACTCTTCAGTATTCCCTTGTTCTGTTCTGATGACTGCCTCTTGGTCTATGCACAGGTTCTGCATGAGCAAAATTACGTGCTCTGGAATTCCAATTCTTTGAAATGTTTTTAAATCGAATGCCTTTGCATAGTCAGTAAAGCACAAGTAAACATTTTTCTGTTATTCTCTGCTTTCAACCAAGATTCATTGGACATCAGCAATGATATCCCTTATTCCATCTTCTGAATCCAGCTTGAGTTTGTGGTAGCTTCCTGTCTGTGTACTACTACAACTGTTCTGGAATAATCTTCAGGAGAATTTTACTTGCATGTGATGTTAATGATATTGTTTAATGACTTCCACATTTCATTGGGTCAATTTTCTTTGGGATGGGCACAAATCTGGATCTCTTCCAATTGGTTAGCCAGGTAATTGTTTTCCAAATTCCTTGGCATAGGTGAGTGAGCATTGTCAATGCTGCATCAGCTTGTTGAAATGTTTCAATTGTATTCTGTCAATTCCTGGAGCCTTGTTTTCCACCAATGCCTTAAGTGTAGTGTGGACTTCTTCCTTCACACCACTGCTTCTTGATCATATGCTACCTCTTGAAATGATTGAATATCAATCAATTCTTTGATATAGTGACTCTTCATATGCTTTTCATCTTCTTTTGATGCTTCCTGCATCATTCAATATTTTGCCCATTGTTATTGCTGTTCAGTGCTGTCGAGTTGATTCCGACCCATGGCGACCCTGTATAGGGTTTTCAAGGAGCAGCTGGTGAGCTTGAACCACTGGCCTTGCAGTTCAAATGACTTTGCAGTC
>NW_006408784.1:1686756-1692548 GCF_000296735.1 Chrysochloris asiatica
TGACTTCTCTAATAAATTCAATAACTGTGAGTATTGTCTCAGTTCTGTGTGAGCACTGTGATGACTTATCGAATCCAGCTGAGCAGAGAGTGCCATGGGAGGGATAGTTTGGAGTTCATTTTTAACACGAACTTTTCAGAAGTGGTCTTTTTCCTAGTCTGTCTTAGTCTGTAAGCTCTGTTGAAGTCGCTCCATCATGGATGACCATGTTGGTATGTAAAATACCAGTAGCATAGCTTCCAGCATCATAACAACATACAAGACACCACAGTACAACAAACTGACAGATGAGTGGTGGTATCTTGCAATTTGTCGTTGTTGTTAAGTGCCATGGAGTCAGTTCCAATCCATAGAGACCCTGTAGAGGGTTTCCAACGAATGGCTGGTGAGCTTGAACTGCTGCCTTTGTGATTCAAATTGACCTTTCAGTCCACTGCATCAACCCACAGTACAACACCATTCTAAATGATGTAGGTGGTATGAATCTAACAAGGTGATATTATATGGAAGGAATACTTGTATGAGCCTGAAATGGGTCCCAAGCTACCTGCATGTGTGCCAGATGGTAGAAACAGATGCAAGAGCAGAGCTTGTGACAAGGGCTTGGGGATTCTCAAGAACAACAGAGCAGGAGCCCAGAAGGCAATGAGAGAGCCCTTCCTCCCCTAGCTCTGGCTTCACTAATGGGGTCATACAACTTGGAAGAATCAGATGATACTTGTGATGCAGCCCGCAGGAGAGCTCTAGTCTGGCAAGAGAGGCAACCATAAGGAGAAATCCAGAAATCCCATCAAAAGGTAGTTTAACGAGCAGAGGTGTTCAGCCTGAAGCAGAGAAGACTTGCTGTCTTAAAATACCATGATCAGGGATTGAGCTGTGTCTCCCTAAAATATTTGCTGGAATCCTGATCCTTAGGCTTATAGACCCTAGGTGGTGCAAGCAGTTGACACACTTGGATATTAACTGAAAGTTGGAGGTTTGAGTCCACCCAGAGGCACCTCAGAAGAAAGGCCTGCTGATCAATTTAAGAATCAGTCGTTGGAAACCTTCTGGAACACAGTTCTACTCTGACACACATCAACATGCCATGCGTCAGGATCAAATTGATAGCAACTGGTTGATTATATCGGTTTGGAAATAGAGTTTCTTTGTTATGCAAATCAGGCCATAGCTGAGTAGCATGGGTTCTGAAGCTAATCACTTCTGAGTTATTAAAAATACTAGTTTAGACACAGAGGCACACACATACACTCACACACACACACACAAGTGAGACATGCATTGTCGTCATTGTTGTTATGGTATATCTTTGAGTTCTGATTTATGTTGTGGTTATGTGCCGTGGAGTCAGTTCTGACTCATAGCCACCCTGTACAGCGTTTCCGAGGCTGTAAATCTTTACAGGAGCAGAAAACCTCATCTTTCTCCCTTGGAACAACTGGTAGTTTCGAACTGCTGACCTTGTGGTTCTCAGCCTGATTCGTAACCACTACGCTACCAGAGCTCCTTATTTATAGCGACCCTGTGTATGATTTCTGAGAGCGGCTGATGGGTTTGAACCACGGACCTTTCAGTTGCCAGTCTAGTGCTGATCCTACAGTGCCACACCAGGGTTCTGCATTGGTGGCAGTGTGCCGTGAAGTCATTTCTGACTCATAGTGACCCTGTATAGGGTTTCCAAGGCTGTAAATCTTTATGGGAACAGAAAGCCTCATCTTTCTTCCACAAACAGTTGGTAGTTTTGAACTGCTGACCTTGAGGTTAGCAGCCCAACACGTAACCACCACGCTACCGGAACTCCTTCAGAAATGCATTGTTGTTATTGTTAAGTGCTGTCAAGAGTCAATACTGACCCATAATGGTCCTGTATAGGGTTTCCAAGGAGCAGCTGGTGAGCTTGAACTGCCAGTCTTGCAGTTCAAACCGCTTTGCAGCCTGATACATTAACCCACAGTGCCACACCAGGACTCCATTAGAAGGGACTAAAGTAAATTAGCATAGAGTTGTAGTTAGCCTTGTACTTGGAGGTGTATTAATACATACATGCTGGGCTTGAGAAAAATGTTTTTGTTGTTATAGCTAACTACAGAGACATTCTTATAAAAAATAAATTTCTGTTGAAACACTCTACAAAAGTTTTATAGACAGTCATTTTGGTGTTACTCTCTCTGGCAACGTCACCCAGTGTGTTCCATACCCCCACACCCCATGTGATGCCACTGATGTCTCGCTTCATCTTGCAGTGCTTACCATGCCATTAATAATTGTTGAATGATTAAAAGGGTGTTTGTCTTAGTTATCTAAGGCCTACTGCAACACACAAACCAGAACTGACTCAAAGGCACACAACAACAACAATGCATTCCTTTCAGATCTGGTGATTATTACCCAATTACAATGATGCTTTGAATTATGTGGTTTCATTACCCAATTACAATGATGCTTTGAATTATGTCGTTTCATTTGCATACACTATTGTCTTTTAAAGATGTAATTCCAGTTTTGTTAGTTGTTTATGCCACTGCTATAGTGTGGTGCTGTGGGCTAATGTATCAGACCGCAAAGTCATTGGAACTGCAAGGTCCGCAGTTCAAGCTTACCAGCTGCTCCTTGGAAACGCTATGGGTCAGAATCGACTCAATGGCACTTAACAACAACATAGTTATTACGGAGTCCTAGTGTGGAGCTGCGGGTTAATGTCTTGGACTATATAAGGTCAGTTTGAATGGCAAGGTTGGATACACCAGTCACTTCCCAGAAACCCTATACAGAGTCACTACGAGTCAGAACCGACGCAATTGCACCTAACAACAACATAGCCATTACATTCCCAGATATCATAATTCCAATGATATATGGGAATTATGATTTACAAGTAACATTGGTTAGTTGGTGTTGTGTCATCCAATGGCAACAGCTGTTATGACAAAAAAGCTGAAAAAAAATTCTTCATGCAAAGTTTTGCAACTCTATCAAGGGCCGTCCCCCATGGGGAGTCTTCTAACATGTTTCAAAAATTCAAAAGCAGCAAAATTTGTCAGAATGCTCATCTCACCAATTAATTTCATCTTCTAAACTTTAGCTTTAAGTTCCTTGCTCTATCACTGCCTCTAAAAGACTAGTAAATGGACTTAAAAAAAAAAAAATGCATACAATTAATCAGCCTGTTGCCAGACAGTATGATTAATTGTATGCATTTTTGGAGGACTGAAAATCTTTTTTTTCTCTCTAGGAGTGACTGATGTATGCAAACTGTCAAACATCCATTTAGCAGCCTAATGCTCAACCTACCAAGTCACGAAAGCTCTTTCCACATTGAATTAGGAGAGTTCTTAGCTTTCTTTAAATTTATATTTGAGCCATATGGATTCAAACTATCTTCTTCCATCCCTGACTCACATCTAAAGAAAAGCAAAAATAAGCAAAAACTAGGCTTGTTAATTAATTTTCATATGTTGAGATTGGCCTGGACATTTTAGAGATCATTTTAAGTCCCTGTATTACAGCCTTTTTTTTTTTTTTAAAAAAAGGAAACTTGTTTTTGTAATATCTAATTCAAAGTATTTACAAAGATTTTTAGTCCTAAATTGTTATAAACATGAAGACCTGTTGAAAAGAGAGCATTTCATTTATTCTCTGTAATGTTATAATAATTTAACCCATGAGTACACATGTGGAAAAAATTTTCAATGAAGTTCAAGTATATTAATTCAATACCATCCAGAGGCAAATTCATACTTTTATGAATGTTGCTTTAGAAGGTTTTATTATACATCAAACATAGTAAACAATTTTTCTACAGAGAACTCTTCAAAAGAAACTCATGTAAATTTCATGGGGAAGGGAAACCAAGAACAGGTTTATGTTTCTCTTTATGTTGCAATGATATAAAACAGAGTAATATACTTACATAAGTAGCTATATACCTTTCTTTAGCGATGAGAAAGGTATTTAAGAAAGCCTGAATATTTGAAAGATTGTTGTATCTTTAAACCTCAGTTTCTTTTTACATTTAACAAGGATAAATGAGAGGTTTAACATTCTTAGGAAAAATAAAGGCATTGAAGATAGCAAAACAAGAAGCCAAACCAATTTCCACTAGATTACTCTATTGGTCTGTCTTACACCATGATGGTGGTGGTAGTTGTGTGCCATGGAGTCAGTTCTGACTCATAGCGACCCGTACAGGGTTTCCAAGGCTGTAAATCTTTACGGGAGCAGAAAGCCTCATCTTTCTCCCACGAAACAGCTGGTAGTTTCGAACTGCCGATCCTGAGGTTAGCAGCCCAATTTGTAACCACTACGCTACCAGAGCTCCTTGTCTTAAACCATAGTCTCTAAATATTCCTGGGAGAAAAACACAAAACCAGACTAACAAGAAGTCTGTTAGCCTTCTAGTCTTCTAGCTAGAAGTCAAACAGTAACAAAACTACAGATCGATCTCATGCAAATGCCTCAAGGCCCATATGGGAGTTTTCCCATTAAAACAATGATAACCATACTTATGGGTCAAACAAATTAAAATTCCTGCCCAGGTAGAAGGTTCCCAGGGTCACAAAGACAACAAGGAGACTCACAAAAACGACAAACATTCACAGAAAATTTTCTACCAACAATCACACACTCAGGGTCCCCGCAGACAGACACAAATCTTGCAGAAGACCTTTAAAGGGGGAGGGTTACAGTCCCCCAAAGGAAGAGAAAAAAATGTAAAAATACCTACTCAAGGAGAGTCCTGCCCCCAGAGTTTTGGCAATCCCTGGGTATGCTCCTTTACCGGTCTCCTGTTCCTTGGAGCCCCTAATTCTGACCATACGAGAGCACCCAATAGCAGAACTCCCCAGATGGTCTGGTCTGAGAGACTTCAGTCTTTCACTCTGGCCCCTGTCCAATATCCTTAGGAGACTAATTCTCTTCACAGACATCCAGGTGTCTATTTGCCGAGCTTCACATAGGTACAAACCGGTTCCTAAGCATACAAGTTTAAAGAGAAAGGCTACTTGGATGGAAACTGAAAATACAAGGACTAGAATACAAGAGAGGATGGATTACCTTACCAGGCAGAGGGACATGGGGAAGAGCTCGAGCCCCAAAGCTGCTTTTGTCCATTTTTCAGGCTCAGATAATCCCCTCCTTAGAAGCCTCAAGTCTAGAGATGGGACTAAATTGTCCCTTTGTAGTCACCAAAATCTGTTACAAGGAGTGCCAACCATACTCCACCCTTCAAGAGACAGATCTTGCCTTCTACTGATTAAGAATAGTTGGTTGAGGCAGAGTTTCCATATGAGCAAAGACAAGAGACTTGCAAGCAGAGACGGGGTAGTGTCAACACAACACTTAACCACTGGAGCTTGGAACAAAGGCTTTTCTGGGGTCTAATGGAGTACTTGTTTTCATTTTCAAGGAAATGAAAATGAAAACAAGTCCACAAGAGCCAAAATATGACCTTGAATATATCCCACCTGAATTTAGAGATCATCTGAAAAACAGATTTGATACATTAAACACTAAAGATCAAAGAGCAGAAAAGTGTGGGATGACATCAAGAACAACATACATGAAGAAAGCAAAAAATCATTGAGAAGACAAGAAAGAAGGAAAAGGTCAAAATGGATGTCAGAAGAGATACTGAAACTTGCTCTCTAGTGTAGAGATGCTAAAGCAAATGAAGGAAATGAAGAGGTCCAAGAACTAAACAGAAAATTTCAAAGATCAGCTTGAGAAGATAAAGCCAAATATTACAACAAAATGTGCAAAGATCTGGAATCAGAAAACCAAAAAGGAAGAACATG
>NW_006408784.1:1694303-1800553 GCF_000296735.1 Chrysochloris asiatica
GTGGTTCAAGTTCACCAGCTGCTCCTTGGAAACCCTATACAGGGTCACTATGGGTCGGAACTGACTCGATGACACTTCACAACAACAAAAGGTTTTGGGTAAGAAAAAGACATCATGTTTATTATAGGAATGGACAAGAATTTCCAGGAAATGGTCTATTTAGGAGGGATCATGCTAACTGAGTGCCTTCTCAGCATTTCTTCAATATGGATCTCACTGTAAAGGCCTCTGGTAGGAGAAGACAGAACTTGTTCTGGGATGTTGAGCATGCATGGTTCTTTGGGACCCTAATTCAGGCTCTTCCCAGAAGCTGGCATTTTCCTTTGCCCCAGTAGAAGTTTTGTCCTTTAAAGTCATACCTAAGGCACTAGGTAAACCAGTCCAACCTGTAAAATACCTCACAAGGAAGTAAAAGTACAGAATTTTTTTGGGTGGTCTTTCTTAATGGTACATTCCAGGGTGTGGCTGCTCAGTTATGTGCCCTGGCCATGTCCTGTATATCTTTACAAATGCACACTGGGGAGCAGGCTTCAACATTTCTCAGGATTTCTGGATGCTAACATTAGATAGATCTTGGGGAAAAGCAGAGAAGATCAGAAAGATGTTTACTTGTCCTTTACTGATTACAAAAAGCATTCAACTGTGTGGATCTTAACAATGGATAACATTGCAAAGAATAGATATTCCAGAAATTTTTATTGAGCTCATGAGGAACCTGTACATAGACCAAAAGTCAGTTGTTAGAACAAGGTGATACTGAATGGTTTAAAATAAGGAAAGGTGTGAACCAGGGTTGTATCTTCTTAAGGCAGGGAGCCTAAGGGATCTCTTGGAAAGAGTTATTAGAAAAGCAAAGACTTGGTTATCAAAGACAGAAGACTTCTTTGATTCTTTATTGTATCCCCAGCACCTGACCCAATGCTTAGGACATATACAGTAGGTGCTTAGTAAATTTTCACTGAGTGGATTCTCAGCAATAGGTAATTTCTAAGAACTGTACCTTCATATTCCCTTGGAGAAGGCCCCTGAGTAGCTATGAGGGATCCAGCTGAGACTCTAACGTAACCCAGCCACTATCATCTACTACTTGACCTCTCCAAGTCTTCTTGAGACAAGGAGCCTAGGGGGCCCTTGGAGGATGAAAACATTACTCCCAAGACCTTGCCCATTTTACTGTAAACAGACTACCATAAATTTTCTGTATTTCACCTCCTGGTTTTACCCACTTTGAAGGATGATCTTTCCTGGGGTGGGGGTGGGGGTTACAGGAGAACATCAGCCCCTGGGAGGGGCTTGAACTAGAGTACTGAAGAACCATGCATGTGTGATATCTCATAGAGTTCTAGCTGCTCCTACCAGAGAGAAAAGAAGACCCCCAGCGAGATGGATTGGCAAAGTAGCAGCATCAATGGGCTCAAGTGTGGCGACAATTGTGAGGTTGGCCCAGGACAGGGCAGTGTTTCGTTCTGTTGTGCATGGGGTCGCTGTGAGCCAGTACCAATTTGATGGCACCTAACAACAGCAACAACCAGAGGCCTTTCCAGTGGAATCTATCTTGAAGAAATGTTGTGCATGCACCCAATTAACATTGCTCTTCCTAAGTAGGCCATTTCCCAGGAATCCCTGTCCATCTCTTGAATAAACATGATGTTTTTTCCCTAACCAAAAACTTTTAAACCCCAGCAAAGCCTTTGCTCAGGGAGTTGGGGTTTCAGTGTTGCATTAAGTCCTCCCCATCTCTGCTTGCAAGGCTCTTTCCCACAATAAACCTTTGTTGGTCTGGAAACTCTGCTTCACCTAACTATTCTTAATCAGTAGAAGGCAAGAGGCCTCTCTTATACAGTTTGTATCTCCCCCTGTAACACTTTCACCATACTTTTGCAATCTGTATGCTGAGCAAGTAATCTAAGAAGCTGAATTATATGAGAAAGAATGTGGCATCAGGATTGGAGGAAGACTCATTAACAACCTGTGATATGCAGGTGACACAACCTTACTTGCTGAAAGTGAAGAGAACTTCAAATACTTACAGATGAAGATCCAAGACTACAAACTTCAGTATGCATAGTACCTCAATGTAAAGAAAATGAAATACCTCACAACTGGACCAATAAATAATGTCATGATAAACAGAGAAAAGACTGAAGTTGTCAAAGGATTCATTTTGTTTGGATCCAGAATCAACTCTCATAGAAGCAGTAGTCAAGAAATCAAAACGGGACATATTGCCTTAGGTAAATCTACTGCAAAACACCTTTTTAAAGTGTTAAAGAGTAAAGATAACAGTTTGAGGACTAATGTGTGTCTGACCCAAGCCATGATATTTTTCAGTTGCTTCATATGTATGTGAAAGTTGGACAATGAATAAAGAAGATGGTACAAGAATTGATGCATTGGAATTATGGTGTTGGCCAAGAATATTGGAAGTACTATGGAGTCCTGGTGTGGTGCTGTGGACTCCAAGGTCAGTTTGAACCGCAAGGTCAGTGATTCAAGCTCACCAGCCGTTCCTCAGAACAGGGTCACTATGGATCGAATTACTTGCAAGCACTTAACCACAACATGGAGTCCTGGTGTGGCACTGTAGTACAAGCATTGAAACACAAGGTCAGTTTGAACTGCAAAGTCGGCGATTCAAACTCACCAGCTGCACCTCAGAAATACTATACTAGGTACTATAAGATGGTAACAATTCAACTGCACTTAACAACAGCAACATGGAGTGCCAGAAGAACAGAAACGCCTCTGTTGAAGGAAGTATAGCCATAATGCTCCTCAGAGGCAAGGATGGAGAGACTTTGTTTCTCTTACTTTGTACATATTATCAGGAGGGACCAGTCCCTGGAGATGGATGGACATCATGCTTGCTAAAGTGGCGGTGGTGATGGTGGTGGTTACATACCGTGGAATCAGTTCTGATTCATAGCGACCTTCTATAGGGTGTCCGAGACTGTAAATCTTTATGGGAGCAGAAAGCCTCATCTTTCTCCTGATGGACAGTTGATAGTTTTGAACTGCTGACCTTGTTGTTAGCAGCCCAACTTGTAACCACTACAGTACCAGAGCTCCATTGGTAAAATAGAGGAAGACCCCAACGAGATGGACTGACAATGGGCTCAAACCTAACAATCGTGATGATGGTAGAGGATCAGGTGATACTTCGTTCTGTTGTGCCTAGGGTCGCCATGAGTCAGAAAAGACTTAAAGGCAGGATAAGCATTGACGGCTAACCACAAGGTCAGCGGTTCAAACCCACCAGTCTTTCCTTGGAAAGCTTGTACAGGGTCTCTAACAGTTGGAACAAACTGCAAGGCAGTTAACAACAATTTGACATGACCTCATTAACATAACAAAGAAAACACTATTCCTAAATGGGATTGTATGTACAGCTATTAAAAAACTCACTATTAGTGATCCAGAATAGAATTGGCCCAGAGGGCTTCCAAGGCTGTAAATCTTTATGGGAACAGAAAGCCTCATCTTTTTCCTGAGGAGCATCTAGTAGATTTGAACCTCCAACCTTGTAGTTAGCAGCCCAATGTTTAACTCATTATGCCACTATGGGTCCTCTCCATAGATACAGAAATTCTGATCTGGGGGAAAACCTTGTTTCAGTTTCTCTAGTGATCTTGACATTACTCCCTTCCTTGATGATCTCCACGTGATGTCTTACCTTTCCTTCATTTGGGTTTGCCGCTCTCTGTCTAATCTGCTCTTTCTGTATCTCAAAAGTCATTAGGTTTACGACACACCCTACAGTGATATGACCTCATTAACACAGCAAACAGGAGTCCTGGTGGCGCTGTGGGTTAGGCATGGAACTGCTAACTGCAAGGTCAGCAGGTTGAAACCCACCTACTGATCCAAGGGAGAAAGATGAGGCTGTCTGTTCCTTTTAAGATTTACAGTCTCTGAAACCTATGTAGGGTCACTGTGAGTTTGAACGGACTGGATGGCAGTAGGTTTAATTTAGTAAAGAACACCCTACCCCCAAGTGACCTTATATCTACAAGCACAGGGTTTTCTTTATTAGATTAATGGTTCCATTATCAATGTGTTGTTGTTAAATGCCTTAGAGTCCTTTCCAACTCATAGCCACCCTGGGTTTGAACTGCAGACTTTGTGGTTAGCAGTTCAATGCTTATCCTACAGAACCACACCCAATGACTTTTGAGACATAAAAAGAGCAGATTAGATACAGAGAGAGGCAAACTCAAATGGAAGAAAGGTAGATCGCCAAAGGTTAGGATTCCAACACACTTTTTTTTTTTAAGTTTTCATTGTGAGTTATGTTATAGTTTACATGGGAGAACATTAGCTTTACATTCATCCTATCGTATATCATTTCATTTCCATGGTTACAATTTCCTCTATGCAGCATCAACCAACCAACCAAAGGGGATACCTTGCAAGCCTGCCCCTCGGTCATCAGCACACAGCCCCTCTCCCTCTCTGGGTCTACAGTCCCCAGCCGCTCCATCTCTCCACATCATCATCTCTGCCTCCATCTCTGGCGTCACTGTTTCTTTGGGTAGGGTCCCACACTCTGCTCTTCTCCCTGGATGGTCCCAGGGAACTCCGTTCCTAGGCTGCAAAGTCGATCACTCCCCTCCTTTTGCTACAAAACATCTACCTTTCCATTTCCAACTCTCTCAGTCAGTCCTGATAACAATTATTCACTATAGTATCACAAAAATCCTATCCCATCTCCTTTCATCAGCCCCGCCCGGGCAGATTGGATACTGTCAGTAGAGATTCTACCTTCCTCCGCACCCTCTGGATCTAGGCTCCCTCTTGAAAGCTTGTAAACCAGTCACTTCTTGCCTTTGTAGGTCCGCCCCCTCCCCCCATTTTGGGTAGCCAATGTCCAAGCTGCCCATCCCTGTCCACTCTGTGTATGGAGGGGGTGGGAATGATCCTTGCTGTAAAGATTTGTTCCCTCTTTTGAGCTACTGCATCCATAGGTGTAGGTCAAGTTCATCAAATTGTATCAGATTACTCCTTATTTCCCTCTACTTTCATCTTCTAGTCAAGTTCTGATCATCAAGCCAATGATGCCAGGTCAAGTGGGTATTATCTACAAGTGTGGGTGTTCTTGTGCATATGCCCTCTCTTATCAACTGGACGCTTCACTCTCCACTCTAGTCCTCTGGGGCTATGTCACTGTCTCTGGGCCCAGGAGTCTCCAGGTCTTGCCATACCGCTGGCCAACCAGGTCTCCACCCGGGTTCACACAAGTCTATTGAACGTAGTTAAACTTAGCTCACAGTTTCATTGCTGTTTTTCCCTGACTTCCCCTTATTGGTGACCAACGTGGTCACCAGTCAGATCGCATGCCTTTTTGTGTATTTCCCTTGAGTCTTGCATTATGCTCTTTCAAAGGATCAAACTGATCCTTTGATCTATATAGGATCAAACTGATGCCAAAAACTCGAAAGATTAGATAGGCTCCTTAGGGAACTGCAGAGTTTATGTTAATGGGGTTGGAACACCTTCGAAAAGGAGGGCAAAAACGGTTGCCCAACTTGAAGAATGTAATAAATGTCACTGGATCACATGTAGAAACTGTTGAATTGCTGCTACATGTTTTTCCGTGTATATCCTCAACAACAACAAAACAGGTAAAAATAAATTATTTTAAAAAGAAACAAGTTTCTGCTTAAAAACAACATGTACAAGAGGACTTCAAAAATTCCATTATCTTTTCATTCCATTTTCCCACAAATGTTTTGAAGCTCTCTCATATCCCAGGGGCATTTTTTCATATTCATAGCATAGGAATTAACTTAACCTGAAAAACCTGTTGCCTTCCATTTGATTCCAACTCATAGGACAGAGTAGAATTTCTCTGTAAGGTTTCCAAGGCTGTAAACATTATGGAAGCAGAGAACTATGTTTTTCTTCCGAGGAAAAACCTTGGTTTGTACACAAAAGGGAATAGTATGCAAAGCTGAAGAATAATGATGAGTCTGCAAAACACCTCACAACATGGATGAACCTGGAGGACATTGTGTTGAATGAAATTTGTCAATCACAAAAGGAAAAATATTGTATGAGATCACTGTCATAAAAAGTTAAGAAAAGGTTTTCTTGGTAAAAGAAATATTCTATGCTGTATACCCAGGGGGATGGGAGAGGGGAAATAATTCACAGGCTAGAGGGTGGCCTGTTAACATAGGTGACAGGACAGGCATATACAAGAGGGAGGCTGGCAGAGGAGAGCTGAAGGTAGGGGGAGATACAGGAGGAATGCAATAGTTAACGTGAATAGAGGTAAGTACTCTTAACTGGCTCATCTGTCAGTTTGTTGTACTGTGGTGTCTTGAGAGTTGCTGTGATTCTGAAAGCTATGCCACCAGTATTTTAAATACCAGCAGGGTCACCCATGGTGGACAGGTTTCAGATGAGCTTCCAGACGAAGACAGACTAGGAAGAAGGAGTGACAACTACTTCCTAACATTTAGTCACTGAAAACCTTGTAAGACCCTCAGGTTGGAAGGCATTCAGAATGGATTGGCAAAGTGGCAGCATCAATGGGTTCAAGTATGGCAACAATTGTGAGGTTGGCCCAGGATCGGGCAGTGTTTTGTTCTGTTGTGCATAGGGTTGCTATGAGTCGGTACCTACTCAATGGCACCTAACAACAACAACAACTGTTAACTGGGACTCCTGGTGTGGTGCTGAGGGCTAATGCGCTGAACGGCAAGGTTGGTTTGAACCACAAGGTCAGCAGCTCAAGCTCACCAGCTGCCCCTTGGAAACCCTATACTGGACTCGATGGCACTTAACAACAACTGTTAACTGATGGCACATGGAGGGGACTATAATCATTGTAATGAAGCAAAGTATATGATTTGTTGAATGTAAAACTGATGGTCTGCTCTGTAAATCTTCACTCAATTCACAGAAAAAGTTGTTTTTAAAAAAATGTCTAATTAAAAAATAAAAGAATGAGGAATCCTAGAAGAACCCTGTCAGTGTCAGGTACATGCTAGTACATGGATTTTATCCTTTATCCATAATTTCAGAGACCTCCATTTTTTCATATTTTAGACAAACTCTTGAATACACAGCTCCATGATTTCATGTTTTCTTTAAATTTATCCTTTTTCTTGCCCACTGAACAATGAGTGATTTAAAGTGACAGAAATTTCTTATCTCACAGTTCTGGAAGTTAAAAGCCTCTCTGAGGGCTCTAGGGGAAGATCCTTTCATGTCTCTTTCAGTTTCTGGTAGTCCTGGGTGTTCCTTGGATTGCAGCTGCCACATAACTCTGTGGAAATGTGACCGTCTTCCCTCTGAGTCTGTCTCTAGTCTTTTCTTTTTTAAAGGAAACTCCTTGGATTGGATTAGGACCCACCCTACTCAGACATTATATTCACTGACAACCTCTTCAAAGAACCTAATTCCTAAACAATGTCACATTCACAAGTTGTTGTTGTTGTTGTTAAGTGCCGTCGAGTCGGTTCCGACCCATAGCGACCCTGTACAGGGTTTCCGAGGGTGTAAATCTTTACGGGAGTAGAAAGCCTCATCTTTCTCCCGCGGAGCAGCTGGTAGTTTCAAACCACTGACCTTAAGGTTCGCAGCCGGATTCGTAACCACTACGCTACCAGAGCTCCTTTACATTCACAAGTACCGAGGGTTAAAAGACCTGCATTTCTTTTGGAGATGGAGCACAGTCAACCCATAGCATGTACCCTCAGTGCAACGAGCATTCATTTGAGGCCCAAACGCATCGCTCTCAGGTGGCCAATGATTATCCATTTTATCGGTACCAGTCAGTCCTAGTGTTTCCCCCAGTTCTATTTTTTTAAAAAAAAGGGCAAATGTCAATCAAAGATAAAATAGCTGAGTGGAAAATTAAAAGTGGAAAAGTCATGTTGGAACAGCTGAAAGTGTTGGTTCAGCAGGGTTGTACAGGTGACCCAGTTTTGCCTCTGACAGGTAGTTTAGAAGCGTTGGTGTCTAAGTATGAAAGAGTCAGTGCAAGTACCGTTGAGGACAGCTGGCTGCCTGGACAGGTTAGCACCATGATGAAGCATCTGCCGCTGTTAAACACTTAGCCAGCTAAGGTTGGGTGGGGTTCCACCTTTCACCTGATCACTCCCCCTCACTAGGTTTCAGTCTCAGATATGCTTCCCTGAGATTACACTGATCACTGAGATTTAGGCCTGCCTGATACAAAACTCCTCCATCCTACCTTTAAGAGAGGGGCTAATCTCACACCAGAACGTGTTGGGTCTTGTTGCTTGTTGCATTCTCCATAATGACCTTATCAAGGCACACCTTTGCTACATTCCTCAATACTAAATGTTGTCTCTAATCCAAGTCTGATTTCTCCTTCCCTTATCTCACCTGCAGAAACTGTTCTGGGAGTGCCCACCATGGACCCCTAACTGCAACAGTTTTCTAAACCTCTCTTTAGTATCTAGCATGTCACCACATTTGGTTGTAAATTATCATCTCTTGGCATCCTCAACACTCTCTTCTGCTTCTCCTTTTCTTTCTCTGTTGGCTCCTTCTTCCTCTGTCCATCTTGAAACATTTGTGCTACTCACAGACCCAAGGTCTTCATCAATTGCCATGTCCTCTCTGGATGGTCTCTCCACTTTCATGGTTCTGTCACATATATGTAGATGACTCCCAGCCCTGACTTTTCTCAGGAGCTCTGGGTACAACTGCCTATCAGAGCCTGTCCTGTACCAGATGTCACACAGGTACCTCAAAACCAATAAGACCCAAATGGAATTCATTAGAGGCATAATCTGGCACCTACTTACTTCTCCAGCCTTATGTTTTCTCTCTCTCTCTATTACTATAGTAGGAATAGCAAACTGTGGGGGATTAGACACTAAGATGCCCCTTATAGCTAATTTAATCAACTAGACATGGGAGGAAACCACATGATTCTCAGGTTCTTGGTATAATGGCTTGGCACTGTGTCACAGTGACTTCGTAGCTTAGTGGTTGCGAATTGGGCCACTAACCTCAAGCTGTTCTGTGGGATAAAGATGAGGCTTTCTGCTCCCATAAAGATTTACAGCCTTAGAAACCCTGTGCAGAGTCACTATGAGTCAGAACCGACTCCACGGTTCTTAACAACAACAACTTAAAAAAAAAAAAAAACAACCCAATCCAAACTCCATAAAACCTTGGTATCCTCTTTTCCAGGAAACAAAAGAGCATAGTAGAGGGACTACAATCTTGACAGCCTACAGGGACAGGCCTACTCTGCATGAGTGAAGGCTGGTGCGATGGCAGTGTTGAATATAGAACACATGCCTCACTTATAGGTAGAGGAAAGCTCCTTCCCAACATTAGCCAGGTACTGCTGTGTGTTGTTGTTGTTGTTAAGTGCCGTCGAGTCGGTTCCGACCCATAGCGACCCTGTACAGGGTTTCCGAGGGTGTAAATCCTTACGGGAGTAGAAAGCCTCATCTTTCTCCCGCGGAGCGGCTGGTAGTTTCGAACCGCTGACCTTAAGGTTCGCAGCCCGATTCGTAACCACTACACTACCAGAGCTCCTGCTGTGTGTGGATATTGTCATATTTTCTGAGCTTTCAAGAGAATCCAGAAAGCTGGATTTTTTTTTTTTTTTTAATCTTCCAATTTCTAAGTGTTGTCAACTAATTCGAAAAAATTTTAAATATACTATATGAGCCAAGTGATTTTTTTTTTTTTTTTAATGGCTTCTAAAAGGGAAGGGGAGTCCTGGTGTGGAGCCGTAGGATAAGCACTGGACCACAAAGTCATTTGAACCACAAGGTCGGTGGTTCAAACTCAGCAGCCACTCCTCGGAAACACTATATGCTATGAGTTGGAACCGACTTGACGTCACTTAACAACAACAACAAAAGGGGAAGGAGACCTAAGTAAATTCATTACTAATTTTTAAACTTAGTCATATTCCAGACAATCATGAGCATTTGATAAAACAGTAATAACCAACCCATCAGACTCCTAAGCAATTGGCACTCAGGAGACAAGGAACCCTTTAAAGTCCCTGCAACTTCCTCAAGGGGCTGATCTCAGCAGTCCCCTGGGTATCTTCAGAAAGGGGCTAATGGACCACCCTGGTTCCTTACAACCTAGAAACAACCTGTTTTATACAAAGTGATAGCAGTTTAATGAGCTAAGTAATATTTAAACCAAACAAAGTACATCTTTGGACCATATCTAAGCTATATGTCAGTTAACTATATAAAGTAGAAAGATTAAAGGCTTTGGCCTCAGGTAGACATGGGCTCAAATATGGACTCTAATTCTCTTCAGTTGTATGAGGAGGCTTCAAAAAGGTCATGTGGAGATGATGGACTAGGCAGACATACTTCATGGACCGTCTACAACAAAGATACGAGAGACCAAATAAAACAGACACAGATGAAAATTCTGGCACCCTGAACTTCAGAAGAAAGGATAGAGAAGCAGACAGAGTGCTTGCTGGGAGGAGAAGCTGAGCAGGAATGGTGAGAGAGGAAGACTTGTGAATAGCTGGTCAAATGTGACTTGGTCATCTTGTGAGCAGCTTTGGTAACAGAAAGAGGCTTGGCAGAGCAGATTCACACAGACAACGGGAAAGGTACAATTCCTTCTTTTTCCTCATTGACCCTTGGCAATCACAGCTTTGACAAGCTCCCATCCTCATCTATCCCCAACATAAACCCTTCTCTCTAGGAGTTTGGAGTCCCATGGTTGGGAGCCATACCACTTTGAAGTGAGGGTCAGGTTTGGTGCTTGAATTCAGGTGGGCTCACCTCCAGACTTATAAAACCCACAGAGTCACCAAACTAGCATGTAATAGTCACCCTGCTCTCAACTGCCCTGTGGTCCTAACAGACACTAAAACCAACTCCATAAAGGGTCCCCATGAGCTACTTCTGGATTGAGTGCCCTAAATATAAATAACACTGAGGCCAATGGAACTCCATCTAGGGCCAGGAACTCTGCTGTCAGATCTTGTCTACAACCACATTGTGAGCTCCTTAAGTTTCAGGAAATGGAATGAAGAGATAATGAAAATTTTCCATGAAGTTTTCAAAGCCCCCTTATATGACTTTGGGCAAGTCCCATAATATCTCCAATTTACTCATCTATAAAATATGGATTGCAATACTTACTTCACTCTATTGTGATGCAGATAAGAGGTTTTTATGGGTTGATGTGTGTCCCCAAAATGTTCAGATCCCAGTCCCCAGTACTTATGAATGTGACCTTATTTGAAAAGAATGTTTTTTCAGGTATACTTAATTGACATGAGGACACAGTAGAGTAGAATGGGTTCTAATCTAATGTGGCTGATGCCCTTATAAAAAAAGAAGAGATGACCCTGTGAAGACAGAGGCAGAGATTGGGGCTTAAGCCAAAAACCAACCTGGATCACCAGAAACTGGAAAAGGCAAGAAAGAATTGTCCCTACAGCCTTCAGAGAGAGCATGACCTTGCTAATACTTCTAGTCTTCAGACTGTGACACAATACATTTCTGTCATTTTAAGCAACTCACTCTGCACTTTGTTATGGATACTCTAGGGAACATACAGATATTATAGGTAAGGTGACTGGCACACAGCCATTCTGTAAAGGGAAGCTGATGATTATTTAATTAGCACTAATGAGACATCTCCACTACTCATCTGTCAGTTTGTCCTTCTGTGGTGGCTTGTGTGCTGCGGTGATCCTGGAAGCTATGCCACAGACATTTTAAATACCAGCAGGGTCACCCATGGTGGACAGTTTCAGCTGAGCTTCTAGTTGAAGGCAGACTAGAAAAAAGTAGAAGTGCTATTCATAAGGTTTTCAGTGACTAATATGGTGTGAGCACCAGAATATTGAATATTGAAACATGATGAAGAGCACCAGAATATTGTCAGATCTAGTGTCAGAAGATAAGACCCTCAGGTTGGAAAGCACTCAAAATACAACTGGGGAGCTGCCTCCTCAAAGTCGAGTTGACCATGACAATGCGAGTGGAGTAAAGCCTTCAGGACCTTCGTTTGCTGATGGGGCACAACTCAAAATGAAGAGAAACAGCTGTAAATGTTCATTAGTAATCAGAACATTGACTGTATGAAGTCTGAATCTAGGAAAATTGGAAGTTGCCAAAAATGAAATGGAACACATAAACATTGATATCCTAGGCATTAGTGAGCTGAAATGGATTGGTATTGACCATTTTGAATCTAGCAATCACATGGTTTATTATGCTGGGAATAACATGCTGAAAAGGAATGGTGTCGCATTCATCATCACAAAGGTCTGTTTTTACTTGAAGGGGAGAGAGAGGAATAGCCAGAAACATCACCAGAGAAAGCTTGTAAGTCCGTCTTCAGCCTGTAACTGTTTGGAATAACTAAAAGGGGGCTAGAACTTGCCCAGTGAAGGAGGTTCTCTGCAGAGCCTTTGCATTGCACAAGACCATAAGTGGAATCCTGATCCTCATCCAGAATCTTCTGAGGTGGGACATTCCCACGTGAAAGGACAAGCAGACCAGTCTGGAGCAGCTAGAAGAACAGAAGATACTTCTTGAAAGAAAGACCCACAAAACACAAAACAAAACAATCACAGCAATCCAACTGACTACTACAACAAGAAGCAAGTTGTTCCCCAGGGAGCCATCAATGCAAGTGGTCAGCTCCCCTCAAGGCAAACCCCCTTCCAATACTGAAACTCAAATGGAATACACTAGTAGGCATGTGGTCCTGCTGCTGACCACGTTGGTCACCAATAAGGGAAAGTGGGGAAAAACAGCAATGAAGTTGTGAACTAAGTCTGACCACATTCAATAGACTTCTGTTAACCTGGATTGAGACCTGGTTAACCAGCAGTATGATGAGACCTGGGACTCCTGGGTCCAGGGGCAGGGACATGGCCCCAGAGGACTAGAATGGAGTGTGAAGCATCCAGCTGACATGAAGTGAGGGAGGATGCACAAGAACACCCACACTTGCAGATAGTACCCATTTGACCTGGCATCAATGGCTGGATGATCAGGAGGAAGAAAGAAGGGGAGGGGAGGGAAGGAGTAACCCACTATAAGTGGATGAACTTGACCTACGCTTGTGGATGCAGTATGACAAATCTCTACAGTGAGGATCATACCCACCCCCTTGGTACACAGGGTCAACAGGAAGGGGGAACTTAGACATTGGCTACCCAAAATGGGGGGACTACAAAGGCAAGAAGTGACTGGCTTACAAGCTTTCAATAGTGAACCTAGCTCTAGAGGATACAGGGAAAGTTAGAACCTCCACTGAATTGTTTCCAACCTGTCTGGATGGGGTTGATAAAAGGTGAGGGGGAAAGGACTCCTGTGGTTCAATAGGGAATGATTGCCATCAGATCTAACAGTGAGTGTTGGAAAGGTAAATGTAAATGTTTGGTAACAAAAAGAGGGAAGTCCAGGAGCAGAGATCCCTGGAACCATCAAGGGAGAAAAAGGAAGTGAGAGACCCTGTCTGGAGAGGCAGTGATACTAGGGATGGAGGCAGAGGCAATGATGTGGACAGAAGGAGTGGCTGGAGACTCTCGACTCAGGGAGGGAGAGGGGTTGTGTGCTGGCAGGGGGCAGACATGTGGGGTGTACCCTTTGAGTGTTTGATGATGCATGCAAGGGATTGTGATCATTGCAATGAAACAAAATACGATAGGATAAATGTAAAGATAATGTTCATCCATGTAAACTAACAGATAATTCACAATAAAAACTTTTTTTTAAAGTCTGTTTTAAATTACAGCTCTGTGTGTGATAGGATAATATCCATATGCCTAGAAGGAAAACAAGTTAATACCATTATTATACAAACTTACACACCAAACCACTAAAGCCAGTGACTATGAAATTGAAGAATTCTATCAACGTCTTTAGTCTGAAATTGATCAAACATTCAATCAAGATACATTGATAATTACTGGCAATAGGAATGCAAAAGGATGGAAACAAAGAGGAAGGATCAGAAGTTGGAAAATATGGCCTTGGTGATAGAAACGATGCTGGAAATTGCATGTAGAATTTTGCAAGCTCAATGACTTCGTCATGCCACATATGTTTTTTAAACAACATAAAAGATGACTATATACATGGACCTCACTATATGGAATACACAGAAATCAAATTGACTACATCTGTGGAAAGAGATGGTGGGAAAATTCCCTATCATCAGCCAAAACAAGACCAGGGGAAGACTGGACAACAGACCATGAATTGCTCATATGCATGTTCAGGCTAAAGCTGAAGAAAATTAAAACAAGTCCTCCAGAACGGGAATCTGACCTTGAATATATCCCACCCGAATTTAGAGACCATCTCAAGAACAGATTTGACGTATTAGACACTAAAGACCGAAGACCAGAAGAGTTGTGGGATGACATCAAGAACACCATATGGGAAGAAAGCAAAACGTCATTAAGAAGACAAGAAAGAAGGAAAAGACCAAAATGGATGTCAGAAGAGACACTGAAACTTGCTTTCCAGGGTAGCTATGCTAAAGCAAATGAAAGAAATGAGGTACAGAACAGAATTTTCAGAAGTTACAGAACAGAAATTTCAAAGGTCAGCTCGAGAAGACAAAATCATATATTACAACAAAATGTGCAAAGATCTGGAATGAGAAAATCAAAAAGGAAGAACACGCTCAGCATTTCTCAAGCAGGGGGAACTGAAACAAAAATTCAAGCCTTGACTTTCTTTTTGAAGATTCTCTGGGCAAATTATTGAATGATGCAGAAAGCATCAAAAGAAGATGGAAGGAATACACAGTCACTGTACTAAAAGGAAATTGTTGATGTTCAACTATTTCAAGAGGTAGCATATATGATCAAGAGCCAATGATACTGAAGGAAGAAGTCCAAGGTGCATCGAAAGAATTGGCAAAGAACAAGGCACCAGGAATTGATGGAATAAAAGTTGAAATCTTTCAAGAAAGTGAAACAGCACTGGATGCACTCACTCATCTCTGCCAAGAAATTTGGAAGACAACTATCTGGCCGACTGATTGGAAGAAATCTGTATTTGTGCCCATTCCAAAGAGAAGTGACCCAACAAAATGCGGAAATCATCAGACAATCTCTTTGATATCCCATGCAAGTAAAGTTTTACATTGACAAAGAACTGCCAAAGGTTCAAGCCAGATTCAGAAGATGCCATTTAAAGAGGGATATCAATGCTGATGTCTTATGGATCTTGGCTAATAGCAGAGAATACCAGAAAGATGTTTACCTGTGCCTCATTGACTACTCAAAGGCTTTTGACTGTGTGGATCATGACAAGCTATGGACAACATTGCAAATTATGAGTATTCCTAAAAACTTAATTGTGCTCATGAGGAATCTGTACATGGACCAAGAAGCAGTTGTTTCAACAGAACATGGGAACACTGAATGGTTTCAAATTAAGAAAAAGGTGTGTGACAGGGTTATATTCTTTCACCATACTTATTCAACCTGTATGCTGAGCAAATAATCTGAGAATCTGGGTTATATGAAGAAAAACATGGCATCAGAATTGGAGGAAGACTCATTAACAACCTGCGATATGCAGTTGATACAACCTTGCTTACTGTAAGTGAAGAGGACTTACAGTATTTATTGATGAATATCAAAGACCACAGACTTCGGTATGGATTTCATCTCCATGTAAAGAAAAGAAAAATCCTCACCACTGGACCAATAAACAACATTCTTATTAATGGAGAAAAGATTGAAGCTGTCAAGGACTTCATTCTTGGATCAATCATCAATACCACGGAAGCAGCAGTCAAGAAATCAAACAATGTATTGCATGAGGCAAATCTGCTGCACAAGATCTTTTCAGAGTGTTGAAGAGCAAAGATGTCAGCTTGAGGACTAAGGTGCGCCTGACCCAAACCATGGTATTTTCAGTAACCTCATATACATGTGAAAGCTGGACAGTGAATAAAGAAGACCATAGAAGAATTGATACTTTTGAGTTATGGTGTTGGAGGAGAATATTGAAAGTGCCATGGGCTGCCAAAAGAACCAACAAATCTATGTTGGAAGAAGTGTAGCCAGAGTGCTCCTTGGAGGCCAGGATGGCCAAATTTCTCTCATACTTCAGACATACTGTCAGGAGGGACCAGTCGCTGGGGAAGGATATCATGTTTGGTAAGATGAAGGGTGAGAGAAATAGAGGAAGACCCCCATCGAGATGGATTGGCAAAGTGGCAGCATCAATGGGCTCAAGTGTGGCAACAATTGTGAGGTTAGCCCAGGACTGGGCAGTGTTTCATTCTGCTGTACAGAGGGTCACTATGAGTCAGTACTGACTGGATGGCACCTAACAACAACAACAGATGACCAAGAGCCATGATCTGGAAGGATTCTATGGACAAAATAGTGAATGATGCAGAAAGCATCAAAAGAAGATGGAAGAAATATACAGAATCACTGTACCAAAAAGAAATGGTCAATGTTCAACTATTTCAAGAGGTAGCATATGATCCAGAGCCAATGATACAAAAGGAAGAAGTCCAAGGTGCATTGAAGGCATTGACAAAGAACAAGGCTCCAGGAATTGATGGAATACAAATTGAAATCTTTCAACAAACTGATACACCACTGGAGGCATTCTCTCATCTATGCCAAGAAATTTGGAAGACAGCTACCATGCCAACAGACTGGAAGAGATCCATATTTGTGTCCATCCCAAAGAGAGGTGACTCTACAGAAAGTGGAAATCATTGGACAATATCATTAATATCACATGTAAGTAAAATTTTGTTAAAAGATAATACAAAAACGGCTACAACCGTACATTGCCATAGAATTGCCAGAGGTTCAAACATGACTCAGAAGATGACATGGAATGAGGGCTGATATTACTGACATCAGGTGGATCTTGGCTGAAAGCAGAGAATACCATAAATATATTTGCCTGTGCTTTATTGACTATACAAAAGCTTTCTATTGTGTGGATCATGACAAGTTATGGACAACATTTTCAGAGAATGAGTATTCCGGAACACTAAATTGTGCTCATGAAGAACCTGTGCTTATAGACCAAGAAGCAGTTGTTGGAACAGAACAAGGGGACACTAAATTGTTTAAAATTAGGAAAGGTGTGCACCAAGGTTGTATTCTTATTCAATCTATATGCTGAGCACATAATCCAAGAAGCTGCATTATATAAGGAAAAATGTGGCATCAGAATTTGAGGAAGACTCATTAACAACCTGCGATATGCTGATGGATGATACAACATCGATTGCTGAAAGTGAAGAGGACTTGAAATACTTACTGATGAAGATGAAAGACCACAGCCTTTGGTTTGACTTGCACCTCAATGTAAAGAAAATGAAAATCCTTACCACTGGACCAATAAATAACATCAAGTTAAATGGAGAAAAGATTGAAGTTGTCAAAGACGTCATTTTGCTCGGCTCAATCATCAACACTCATGGAAGCAGCAGTCAAGATATCAAATAACATATTTATTGCATTAGGCAAATCTGCTGCACAAGACCTCTTTAAAGTATTTAAGAGCAAAGATGTCAGCTTGAGGACTAAGGTTCGCCTGACCATGGTATTTTCAATAACCTCAAATGAATGTGGAAATTGGACAGTGAATAAGGAAGTCCCTATAGAGGACTGTTGTAAACTCTAGTCTGTTATCCCAGCACCTAACAATGGGCCTGGCAGCAGCAGATGCTAGCTGAAGGGGTGTGTGTGTGTGAGTGAATGGAAAGGCTACAAGGGAAAGAAAGTGCTAAAAAAGTGGAACCAAGAGTAGGACCCCTAAGATAGGAAGTAATTCGGGAAATCTTCCTTTTGGTATAAGTGTCCACTGTGGTTGAGGGCAGTGTTCTCTTCTAAGACTGGGATAGCCTCACTCCTTTCTGCTGAAATCCCTTCTTACTGACAAGCCCATCTCAACAACTCTAACATTTCTGGTACCTAAACACAGCCACATAAAGTTCACAGCCACACAGTTTCTCATTTGGTCCTAACAACTACCTCATGGATTGGATATTATGACTTCATTTTACGGCTGAGGAATTGAGGCCCCAAAATGACTTCATAGATGAGAAAACGGAGGGAGTTAGCTAAAGTCTCACAACGAGTTGGACAGAATTTCAGTTTCTACTTCAGTGCTTTTGCCACCCTCAATTGTGGCATGGATACCACTTTAACTTTTAGGGTTGGTATGTAAGAAGGAACAAATCAAAACAGGAAGTAGTTTTCCCCTCATGGTCTTGCCTCCCTGCTTCTTGTTAGCTAAAAACATGAACAGCTCTTTGGAAGCTGCAGTTGTGGAAACAATCACAGGCTTTGGGTGGAAGCGATGACAAGACTGCCATATGGGTGAGGAATTCCATGTGGCAATAATTTCTCTCACTGTTAACTATCAGTGGTTGTACAGCCCGTCTTTTACAGACATTATCCGCCTGGGAGAAAATAGTTTCTTAAAGCTTTTAGAAACTTCCCCAAAGTCTTTTAATGCAATGCATTGAACAAAAAGAACTTATTGAGCAAGAAAACGAAAATATTTCAAAGTTGGACCGATGCTGTCGGTGCTAATAGTTACTAATCCTGGACTGTCATTAATGGATTACAGGACTCCTCACCAAGCCAAGCAACAGCCATACTCAACGAAGCAATCAAGACAGCTGAAGTCAATTGACTGGAGTTGGCATGTGATGTGAAATCCATGAACTAGTATCATCCTGTTGCATGCCAGGCCCAGTGATAGGGAATACAGAAACGAAGAAAACATTGTCTCTGCTTTCAAATCTGGAAGCAAGAAGTGGATAGAGTTTAGAAGGAGGCAAACAAGTGAATACATACCTACAACCATGTTGTCAACCTATGTGGAACCAGGGTTAACTGTAAGAACACAGTATTATGGGGGCTTACAGGATTAGTGATTAATTCTGACATGGGTTTTGAAGGATGAATAGGAGTTCAATAGACCAAGCATGGTAGGAAAGGTATTCCTGGCAAAGGAACCATCATATACTAGGGCTTGAGATCCAGAAAGAACCTAAGTGACAGGAGCTTATCTCTGGCAATTAAACTATTATAGAAGTAGAGAAACATCATCAGATTTTTAATTTTCTTTCTATTGTATTATATATATATATATATTTATACTAAAAGAGTTGAAATTATTTTTAAAAGAAGAAAAGAAAATCTCACTAACCAGAGAGATTTCTGTTAATATTTTAATACTGTGTCTTTAGTCTTGTTGAAATTATTTTCTATACTCCATATGAACAAAAAGGTCTCTTCTTCACATAAAATTATGACAAATATTTTTCTATATTATTACAGTCTCTTTGACTATTATTTTAATGGCTAAGATACATAGAGTGGCTAGACTGTAAATAACCATTTCCCCATTGTTGTACAAGTCTACAATACATTTTTACTATAGTCTGTAATGCTATAGAGAACATCTTGGCACATAAAGGCTATTTGTGTACTTTAGATTATTTCCTTAGGATAGAGACCCAAATGTGGAATTAAAGAATATAAGGGTCTTCATGGGTAGTACAAACCGTTAGCTTGCTCAACTGATAAGCAAAACTTTAGAGGTTTGAGTCCACCCCGAGGTGTCTTGGAAGAAAGATCTGACCATCTACTTACAAAAAATAAGCCATTGAAAACCTTACAGAGCAGGGAGCACATATTAATCACAGACATAACTCTTCGCTCCTGCCTGGGAACTACACACCCTCGAGGTGACCATCCAGAAGACTACAGCCAGATCGAGGTTCATGTTGAGTTGTTTACTGGAGGATATTGCCCAGAGGATCAAGTCATGCTCCTGGCAGACACAACCAGGAAGCGACAAGGCTACCCTGAGCCAGTGTGGAAGCAGCTGGCAGCAGGCTTTGAGGTAAAGTCCATGGTTCCCTGTCTTTGGTCAGACTCTCAATGTGGCCAAACAGAAGAAGCCCAGACAGATTAAGCCGTAGATATAATAGAACGGGTGTTCACTTGTGATAAGAAGGGCTTCAATACCAACTCTTAAGTACCCTGGCTCTCTTTGAAGAGTTTATTCAACTAACCTTTTCTGAGCATCTACCACGTACCTGGCACTGTTTTAAATCACTTAGCCCAGTCACACACAAAAAGAGCACATTTTTTCTCTGACATGCAGAGAATCTGTATGAGTCAGAATCAACTTGATGACAACTGGTTTAATTTTAAGGGTCTTGATACATACATATTGCCAAATTGTTTCTTGAAAGTCTATGGGCATTTACACTTCCTCAGAAGAAGGCTTTGGGTCTTCTCATTGAAAACAATCTCTAGTAATGTGTTGGCCCAAAAGAACAAAAACAAAGGCACAGGATTACTCTGGTTATTTAGAAACTGAAGACAAACTTACAAGTGTGTCTCACGAACATGGTTCTGGTTTTGACATCTTGGTGCATGGTTTTTATCAGGGAGGGATCATAAGCTTGTTATCAACTCTGGTTAAAATATTTAGCCTTTGATTATTTTAAATGATTTTCTATTAGATTTTGTTTGTAGTTTGTCTCTTAAGTTCTCAATTATTTTCCTCTCTGGTTTTATTCTCTTTCTTTCAGGGATTTGAAAAAGAAGAATTTTTTAGTTCTTCCTATGTAAATCACCTATCTCTGGGGCTCAGTTTCCCCATCTTTTAATTGGGTGGGTAGGCCAAGATGTGATCTCTTGGCTTTCTTCCAGGTATAGATTCTAGGACTCTGGACTCCTCTACAGTGCAACTCAACATTGACAACCCTCACGAAGTGCTCTGGGCTCCAACCAGAAACCGTTTTCCTTGGGACTGAGAGGAGGAGTTCATTTGTTTATTCAACTAACCTCTTCTGAGCATCTACCAGGTGCCAAGCACTATTCTAGGTGCCAGGAATATAGGAATCAAAACAAAACAAAACAAAACAAAGCCCCTGCCATCATTGTTTCTAGTAAAAGGAGATTAAGAATAAAAAAAGGAGCAAGATATTTATAATAATTCAGATAGTGACAAATACCAGCAGAAAAATAAAATGAGATAGAAGTTAAGGCGTGTCAGCAGGGAAGTTTCTGTTATAGATGAGGGGATTTCAAAAATATCACGGAAAAATTCCATTATCCTTTCGTTTCATTTTTTTCTTGAACTTTTTAAAGTCCCCTCTTATAGGAGGCATCAGATGATATTTTAGCAGAGAGCTGAGAGAAGAGAGCCAGTCAGAATTCTGAGGGAATAGAATTCCAGTAAGGAAAAGGCCCTGAGGCAAATTAGAAGGAGCTGAGGGAAAAAGAGCAAGGGGGAGAGGGTTAGCAAAGGAGAAGCAGTTTTAAAGCCTCCATAGAGTTTGCTTGTACTCTGCGTGAAATGGAAATAATCCGATGGGCCTAGTTTGGCGCTGCAGGATAATGTACTGGACAGCAAGATTGATTTGAACCACAAAGATTAGTGGTTCAAACTCACTAGCCGCTCCTCAGAAACCCTATACAGGGTCGCTATGAGTCAGAAGCGACTTGAGGGAACCTAACAACACAGATGGTATTTATGTTTTAAAGAAATGCAGAGCAGTATCCGTCCGGTCTCATGGCCACCACAGGCTCTAGCTCTGAGAAAGCACGCCCTGTCTCACTCCCAGCTAAGGAATCCTGGCCTCACCTCTCCTAGCCTTAGTTTCTAGTTAACATACAAGATTTCAGCAGCGCACCCACTCCCTCAAAGCAGCTAACTTAACCCGGACAAGTTTCTATGTAGGTGTTAGGGAGGGGAGGAAAGGGAGTCCACTCAGAGGTTTAAATGTTTAATGTGGATTTCCAGACTCTAGGAAACCCACAGGGTGGTGGTTGTGAGGAAGTGATGACATTCAGTCAACCAATGTTTAGCCAGGATTTACGTGTTCTGAGCCTGGGGCTCTTTCCACCCTTAGGGAATATAAGGAGAAACTAGACAGCTGTAGAGTAGTGCCTGGGTGGTGCTGTAGGAGAAGTACTGGAGTGCTAACAGCAAGGTTGGTGGTTCAAACCCACCAGCCACTCCTTGGAAAGCTGGTACAGGGTCACAATACATCAGAACTGACTTGAAAGTACTTAACAAGAACAACTGCTAACTGAAGATAATTTTTTGTTAAGAATAATTTTGAAATAGTTGCAACAGTACATTGATAAGGAGCTGCCAGATATGCAAGCTGGAGTCAAAAGAGGATGTGGAAGTAGGGATATTGCTGACATCAGATGGATCTTGGTTGAAAGCTGAGAATGCCAGAAAGATGTTACTTGTGCATTATTGACTGTGCAAAGGCATATGACTGTGTGGATCATAATAAACTATGGATAACATTGGGAAGAATAGGAATTCCAGAAGACTTCATTGTGCTCATGAAGCACCTGCATATAGCTAGACCAGAGGCAGTCACTAGAACCAAACAAGGGGATACTGAGTGTTTAAAATCAGGAAAGGTGTGCCTCAGGGTTGTATCCTTTCACCATATTTACTCAATCTGTGTACTGAGCAAATAATCTGAGAATCTGGATTATATGAGGATGAGCATGGCACCAGTATTGGAGGAAGACTCATTAACAACCTGTGATATGCAAATGATACAAGCTTGCTTGCTGCATGTGAATTGCATTTCAAAACAAAAATTCTCACAATTCGATCAATAAATAACATCATGATAAATGGAGAAAAGACTGAAGTTGTCAAAGACTTTATTTTGCTTGGATCCACTATCAACACTCATGGAAGCAGCAAATATGCTAAATCAAATGGAAGAAAAGAGGAGGTGAAAGAACTGAACAGAAAATTTCAAAGGACAGCTCAAGAAGAAAAAAGTCAAGTAGTATAATGAAATGTACAAAGACCTGGAGTTAGAAAACCAAAAGGGAAGAACATGCCCAGCTTTTCCCAAGCTGAAAGAACTGAAGGAAAGATTGCAATATTGAAAAATTCTATGGGAAAAATATTGAATGATGCAGAAAACATCAAAAGACGATGGAAGGAATACACAGTCACTGTATCAAAAAGAAATGGTTGATGTTCAATCATTACAAGAGATAGCGTATGGTCAAGAGTCATTGGTACTGAAGGAAGAAGTCCAAGGTGCACTGAAGGCATTAGTAAAGAAAAAGCCTTCGGGAATTGATAGGATACAAATTGAAATATTTCAACAAACTGATGCACCACTGGAGGCACTTATTCATCTATACCAAGAAATTTGGAAGACAACTTCTTTGCCAACAGATTGGAAGAGGTCCATATTTGTGCCCATTTCAAAGAAAGGTGACTCAACAGAATGCGGACATCAGACAATATCATTAATATCACACGTAAGTAAAATTTTGCTAAAGATAATTTTAAAATGTCTGCAACAGTACATTGACAGAGAACTGCCAGAGATTCAAGCTGGATTCAGAAAAGGACATGGGACTATGGATATCATTGCTGACGTCAGGTAAATCTTGGCTGAAGCAGAGAATACCAGAAGGAGAATACCTGTGCTTTATTGACTATGCAAAGGCTTTAGACTGCGTGGTTCATGACAATCTATGGAAAACATGTGGAGAATGAGCATTCCAAAAGACTTAATTGTGCTCATGAGGAAACTTTACATAGACTAAGAGGCTGTCATTTGAACAGAACAAGGGGACACTGAGTGGTTTAAAATCAGGAAAGGTGTGCACCAGGATTGTATTCTTTCATCATATTTATTCAATCTGTATGCTAAACAAATAATCTGAGAAGTTGGATTATATGAAGAATATGGCATCCGGATTAGAGGAAGATTCATTAACAGCCTGTGATATGTAGATGATACAACCTTGCTTACTGAAAGCGAAGAGTACTTAAAATACTTACTGATGATGATCAAAGACCACAGCACTTCAATGTAAGGAAAACAAAAATCCTCACCACTGGACCAATAAATAACATCAAGAAAAATGGAGAAAAGATTGAAGTTGTCAAAGACTTCATTTTGCTTGGATCCACTATCAACACTCATGGAAGCAGCAGTCAGGAAAGCAAATCATTGCATTAGGCAAATCTGCCGCACAAGACCTCTTTAAAGTGTTCAAGAGCAAAGATGTCAATTTGAAGACTAAGGTGTGCCTGACCCAAGTCATTGTATTTTCAGTAACCTCATATGCATGTGAGAATTGGACAATGAATAAGGAATACTGCAGAAGATTGATGCATTTGAGTTATGATGTTGGAGAAGAATATTAAAAGTACTATGGTCTGCTAGAAGAACAATACACATTTGTGTTGGAAGGAGTACAGCCAGACTACTCCTTAGAAGCCAGGATGGTGAAACTTCATCTCTCATACTTCAGACATATAATCAGGAAGGACCAGTCCCTGGAGAAGGACATCATGCTTAGTTAAGTGAAGTATCAGCGAAAGAGAGGAAGACCCCCAACAAGATGGATTGGCATATGGCAGCAGCAATGGGCTCAGATTTGTGAGGATGGCTGAGGACTGGGCATTGTGTTGTTCTGTTGTGAATAGAATCACATGAGTCAGAACCAGCTGGAGGGCACCTAACAACAACAAATGAGGAAAATAAATTAAATTGACTATTATTCAAATTTATGCACCAACCACTAACGCCAAAAATGAAGAAATTAAAGATTTTTACCAATTTCTGCAGTCTGAAATTGATCAAACATGCAGTTAAGATGCATTGATAATTATTGGTGATTGGAATGGGAAAGTTGGAAACAGAAGTATCAGTAGCTGGAAAATATGGTCTTAGTGATATTATGGACACTGAAGATTACATGATAGAATTTTACAAGACTAACAATCTATTCATTGGAAATAACATTTTTAAATAACATGAATGCTGACTATATACATTTGGATCTCACTGGATGGAATACACAGGAATCAAATCAAATCAATACATCTGTGGAAAGACGATGGAAAAGCTCAATATCATCAGTCAGAACAAGGCTAGGTGTCATCTGTATAGCAGATGATCAATTACTCATATGCAATATCAAGTTGAAGCTGAAGAAAATTAAAACAAGTTCACAAGAGCTAAAGTATGATTTTAGTCTTGAGATCACCTCTAAATCCCATTTGAATTTAAAGATCATCTCAAGATTTGATGCATTGAACCCAAGACCAGAGGAGTTAACAAGCAAGTTGCTCACCCAGGAGACATCAAGGCAAGTGGTCAGTCCCCCTTAGGGCAAACCCCCTTCCAAGACTAAAACTCAATGGGAATAAACACTCTGATTGGTGACCATGTTCATCACCGATAAGGGGAAGTGAGGGAAAAACAGCAATGAAGCTGTGAGCTAAGCCCTACACCGTTCAATAGACTCCTGTGAACCCGGGTGGAGCAGTGTGGCAAGACTTGGGGGCTCCTGGGCCCAGAGTCAATGACATAGCTACAGAGGACTAGAGCAAAGAGTGAAGCATCCAGCTGATAAGAAGCGAGGGATATGCATAAGAACACCCACATTTGCAGACAATACCCACTTGACCTGGCTTCAATGACTTTATGATCAGAGTTCAACTAAAAGAAGAAGGAAGAGGAATCTGATACAATTTGATGAACTTGACCTACACCTATGGATGCAGTAGCTCAAAAGAGGGAACAAATCTTTACAGCAAGGATCATTCCCACCCCCTCATTACAACGAGTAGACAGGAATGGGCAACTTGGACATTGGCTACCCAAAATGGGGGGGCTACAAAGGCAAGAAGTGACTGGCTTACAAGCTTTCAAGAGGGAGCCTAGATCCAGAGGGCATGGAGGAAGGTAGAATCTCCACTGAGTAGTATCCAATCTGTCTGGGAGGGGCTGATGAAAAGAGATGCGGATAGGTCTCTTGTGATACAATAGTGAATAATTGTTATCAGGACTGATTGTGAGGGTTGGAAATGTAAAGGTAGACATTTTGTAGCAAAAGGAGGAGAGTGATTGACTTTGCAGTATAGGAGTGGAGGTTCCTGGGACCATTAGGGAGGAAAGCAGGGAGCGGGGCCCTACCCAGACAAGCAGTAACATGAAAGATGGAGGCAGAGAAAATGACATGGAGAGATGGAGCAGCTGGGGACTTTAGACCCAGAGAGGGAGAGGCTCTGTGTGCTGATGACCGAAGGGCAGGCTTGCAACCCTTTGGTTGGTTGATGATGCATGGAGGGGATTGTAACCATGGCAATGAAACGATACAAGATAGGATGAATATAAAGCTGATGTTCTCCCATGTAAACTATCACATAATTCACAATAAAACATTAAAAAAAAAAAGACAGAGGAGTTGTGGGATCCGATCAAGGACATCATATATGACAAAGCAAAGGTCATTTAAAAAGACAATAAAGAAATGAGACCAAAATGGATTCAGAAGATACTCTGAAACTGGTTCTTAAATGTAGAGTAGCTAAAGAAAAAAGGAAGAAATGATTAAAAGTAAAAGATCTGAATAGAATATTTCAAAGGGTAGCTCAAAAAGACAAAGTATTATAATGAAATAAGCAAAGACCTGGAGTTAGAAAAACAAAAAGGAAAACGATTGATTGACTTTTCTCAATCTGAAGGAATGGAATGAAAAATTCAAGCCTCAAATTGCAATACTGAAGAATTCTATGGGCAAACTATTAAATGACTCAGGAATCATCAAAAGAAGATGCAAGGAATTCACAGAGTAACTGGACCAAAAATAACTGGCCTTTACAATAACTGGCCAATAACCAGTGGTACTGAAGGAAGAAGTCCAAGCTGCTCTGAAGGCACTTTTGAAAAATAAGGCTTCAGGAATTGGAGTTGGGCTATGCCAAGAAATCTGGACGACATCTACCTGGCCAACTAACTGAAAGAAGTCTGTATTTATAATCCAAAAAAAGGTGAAAATTATTGAACAGTAACAATATCACACACAAGTAAAATTCTGATGATTTAAAAATTAGTTACAACAGTACATAGAATGGAAACTTCCAGAAATTCAAACTGAATTCAGAAGAGGACATGTGTCTTAGTGCTGTTATAACATAAATACCAGAAGTGGATGACTTTAACAAACAGAAATTTATTCTCTCCATTTGGGAGACGAGAAGTCTGAATTCAGAGCACCGGCTCTAGGGAAATGTCCTTGTCGCCTTTCAGCATCTGTAGGCCCAGAATTCCTTGGGGATCTCCATGTGTCTTGACATCAATCATTCCCTGGACCTAGGAACTTCACAGTGCAAGAATCCTAAGTATAAATGACGTAGTCTATTCCTAGCTCTTCTATCTTCAGCTCTGCTCACTTCTTCATCCTTTCTGATCTTAAAAAATTTTGACTCAAGATACCATCTAATCCTTTAGATTACATCTGGCCTCATTAACATCACAGAAGTAAGGATTTACAACAATAGAATAATTATATCAGATCAGGGCTGGTCATATTAGATCATATCATGGATGGGATTGTATCCATCATATTTCATCATGGGGATGATACCTACATCTTAATTGTTAAACCACAGAGAATCCTGGCCCAGCCAAGTTGACATAAAACTTTAATTATCACAGAGTGATGTCATTGCTGATGTCTGATGGATATTGACTGAAAGCAGAGAGTACCAAGAAGATGTATACTTGTGTTTTATTGACTGTGCAAAGGTATTTGATTGTGTTATTGTTGCTAAGTGCCTTTGAGTCAATTCCAGCCCATAGTGACCCTGTACAGGGTTTTCAAGGAGCAGCTGGTGAGCTTGAACAACTGACCTTGTGATGCAAACTGACTTTGCAGTCCAATACATTAACCCACAGTGCCACACTAGGACTGCAAAGAATGGGAATTCCAGAACATAAGGGAATACTTCTTGGTTTAAAATCAGGAAAGGTGTGTGTCAGGGTTGTATCCTTTCATCATACTTTTGCAATTTGTATGCTGAGCAAATAATCCAAGAAGCTGGACTATCTGAAGAAGAACAATGCATCAGGATTTGAGGAAGACTCATGAACAACCTGTGTGTGATATACAAGTGACACAACCTTGTTTGCTAAAAGCAAAAAGAACTTGAAGCATTTATGGATGAAGATCAAAGAATACAATCTTCAGCATGGATTATACCCTAAAGAAAACAAAATTTCTCACAATAAACAACATCACCATAAATAAAGAAAATATTGGGGTTGCCAAGGATTTCATTTTACTTAGATCCCTAATCAACACCTATGGAAGCCGTAGTCAAGAAATCAAATGACATATTATTGCCTTAGGCAAACCTGCTGCAAAAGACTTCTTTAAAGTGTTATAAAGCTAAGAGTCACTTTGAAGATTTATTTAGGTGTACCTGACCCAAATAAAATTTTGAATTTTGAATTCTTATTGTGAATTGAGAGATTTACAGACAAGTCATCAGTTTTACATTCAACAAGTCATACAGTCTGTTTCATCTCAATGATTGAATCCCCTCCGTGCAACAACACTTTCTTCCCATGGTTTCTTCCCATGGTTCCTATTTCCATTCCACCCACCTTCCCATCCCTTCTTAACTTGGTCCTTAGGTAAATGTTACCTTTTTAATTTGGAATGATTGACCATTTCCTGGTGACCACTAGTGTTGTTGTTACCCCCATATACTTACCTATCTATTACTTTGCTGAAAATTAGGGGAGTTCCTTTCCAGACCTGGAGAGTGGTTGAGGACCATAGTCTCTTTCTGACCAGTAAACCCAGTCTTTTCTTTTAGCTTTTTTGAATAATAAGTTTGAATTCTGTTCCACATTTTCTGCTGCTGTATCCTGGACCTTCTAATGTAATCCCTCTTAGAGCAGTTACAATCTAATTCTGGTCTCAGAGTCATGGAGACTGATATTTACATATTCCATTAGTCTGCTGGACTAATTGATTCCAAGACTCTTCTATTTTCATCACTTTTCTTTCTTCTGCACATGGAGAGACTAATTTTTACAACTTAGCCCACTCATGAGCTTTTAAGATCTTAAACGCTACACATAGAAGTAAGATGTAGAACATTGTCTTTGTGGACTGTTGTAGAGACACAAATTTAAGGCTCCAAAATGGCCATGACATGGTCACATCAAACCGTGTCTCCTGTCCCAACCCCCTGCTCCTGCTGTCTTGGAAGGAGCTGACAGCCCCTCCTCTAGTTATGTATACCAAAACTTCTTGCTTTCTTGTTTTAGTTGTACATATGTTAGGAAGGAGTTCCCTCCTCCCACTTCTAGAGAACTCTTTGTTCTCTAGGAGGGGACAGACAACGATCCTACCTCTCCTAGTTCTGCATACCAACCTTACACATGGGAATACCCCATGATATAAAAATACCTTAGCCCCAACCGCTCCTGGATAAAACTTCATGGTCCAGCCAGCAGCCACTGGATACAGCTGTGTTTTGCCCTGTACAGGTAAATTCCCTTGTTGGTAAATCGTCTCCTTTATTTTCTTTTCTGTAATACATTAATGTCTCTCGGGATGAGTTCTGGTCATATTTTCAGCCTCTTGGCACCTGTGGACTCAGAAGACATTTTCCCTTCTGGGCCTGAAGCGCAACAACTATGTTATGCTAATTGACCATGGCGTCCCCAGGCCCAGCAACTCATTGCCTTAAAGTGTTTGATATCTTAAGTAGTTTTCATCATTTTGCCCCCTGTGAGCTCCACTGCAGCCACGGTATTTTCAATTACCTCACATGCACGCAAAATTTGAACAACGAATAAGAAAGATCAAAGAATTGATGCCTTTGAATTATGGTGTTTGGGAAGAATATTGAATATATCATGTACTGCCAGAAGAACGAATCAATCTATCTTGAAGATATACAGTCAAAATGCTCCTTAGTAATGAAGATGGAGAGACGTCATCTCACATACTTTGGACTTGTTATCCCGAAGTACCAATCCCCTAGAAAAGAACCTTACGCATGGGAGAGGGTCTGAGAAAAAAAGGAAGACCCTCAGCAAGACGAATTGGCACAGTGGCTACAACAATGGGCTCAAGCATAGGATTGTGAGAATGGTACAGGACCCATCAGGGTTTCAAAGTTCTATTGTACGTATAGGGACGCTATGAGCTGGAACCGACAAGAAGACACCTAACAACACCGATATTTTTGTTATTGCTATAAGCGTTTCTGGACTCGGGCGGGTTGGCTGCAGGGCGCATTCTTACACAGTTTGGAAGGGAGATCGCCTTGAGGTTCTTGGGTGCGAGGGTCCCTCCTCGCCCGCCTACACCCATCACAGAGTGGGCGTGGCAAGAAGTTCCGCCGGCGCCATGCCCCGCCCCACCAAGCTTTTTTATAAAGGGCACGGGCGCAGGCGCAGATTGCGCAGGCCCGGTCTGGTGGTGCGGGAGGTCCTGAGCTGCTCGATTCACGCCACCTACGAAGTGCACCAGAAGTACCATAAGTGGAGCGCATGGAGGGGCACGCAGGCTCCCCGGGCCAGCCCCCCGCCCGTCCGGTGGCGTCGGTGCTGTTCCGCGGCCCTGTAGAGCCGATCATCTTCCTTGCCAACTTCGCCTTAGTCCTGCAGGGTCCTCTTACCACGCAGTATCTCTGGCATCGATTCAGTACCGACCTCGGTTACAATGGCACCCGCACCAGGGCCAGCTGCAGCAATCACAGCGTGGACCCCGCAATGAAGGTAACGGCGGTGGGAAGCGTGGAAGCCGTGGTGTCAGGGCTTAAGTGCAGCTAAGGGGTAGGTTGGACCTGTTAGAAGGTAGAGGGGCCCCTGTGAGGAGTGGATATTGGACAGTGGGTGGAGCCAGAACAAAGTTGGGGCCTGGGAAAGAACTGCATGTTGGGGGGATACAGTAAACTTGGTCTAATAAAGCATGGCCTTGAAAGTTAGCAGAAGGGTGTAAAACTGTGGGAATGGGGCCGTAGCCTGTTCCCCATATAGGCTCAAAAGAAAGTTTTGGAAAGTTCTATCTTTCCAAAAATAATCCTCATTCTCATAGCTTCCAGGATGGTGATGTTTTGGGGTGGGGGGAACCCAAAGTAAAGAATGGCACCCGACTAAGGCTTATGCCTTCACAGGAAGTGGAGACCCTCACCTCCCACTGGACCCTCTACATGAACGTAGGCGGCTTCCTAGTGGGGCTTTTCTCGTCCACCCTCCTGGGGGCCTGGAGTGACTGCGTGGGCCGCCGCCCGCTGCTAGTGCTGGCCTCATTCAGCCTGCTGCTCCAAGCCGTGGTGTCCGTCTTTGTGGTACAACTAGAGCTCCACGTTGGCTTCTTCGTGCTGGGCCGCATCCTTTGTGCCCTCTTCGGCGACTTCAGTGGCCTCTTGGCAGCTGGCTTTGCCTCCGTAGCAGATGTCAGTTCCAGCCACAACCGTACCTTCCGAATGGCCCTGCTGGAGGCGTGCATTGGGGTGGCAGGGATGCTGGCAAGCCTTCTGGGGGGTTACTGGCTGAGGGCCCAGGGTTATGCCAATCCCTTTTGGCTGGCCTTGGCCTTGCTCATAGCCATGACTCTCTATGCAGCATTCTGCTTTGGCGAGACCGTCAAGGAACCAACACGTGCCCGACTCTTCACGCTCCGTCACCACCGATCCATTTTCCAACTCTATGTGACTCCATCCCTGGAGAAGTCTAGGAAACATTTAGCCCTGTACTCCTTGGCTATCTTCATTGTAGTCACTGTACACTTTGGGGCCCAGGACATCATGACCATCTATGAGTTGAGCGCACCTCTCTGCTGGGACTCAAAGCTAATTGGTTATGGTTCTGCGGTTCACCATATCCAGTACATCACCAGTCTGCTGGGCCTACGGCTTCTTCAACACTGCCTGGCTGACACTTGGGTGGCTGAGATAGGTCTGGCTTTCAACATCCTGGGGATGGTGGTCTTTGCATTTGCTACCATCACACCCCTCATATTCACAGGTAAAGTATGTGGGCTCAGGCATAGCTTATTCCAGGGGCCAGCCACTCTGCCCCAAATGGGATTAATGTCTTTGAAAAAAAAAAAAAGCATTTTGCCCCCAGCCTGCACTGGAGGGCAGTCAACTAAGAAACCTTTGTTGTTAAATGCCATCCTTGAGGGTGGGGGGGGAACCTTCTTTGAGTAGCCAAGTAATTAATCCACATTATCAACCATAAATATAGCATAAAAGATACAAAAGTATGGCTCATACACTCACTAATTGCTTCAGCCCTTGTCCTCCTTTACCTATTCATGGTGTTCTTAAACAAAGTCCACACCATTAATGCTTCAGTACTAACTTCTGTGATAAGAATCACAGGACTTTAAATAGCCTTGGTCAGCTTCTTTGGATTTTTAAAGAAACTGGTCTTCTCAGACCACAAATACGAATATTTCACTTACTTCTGTTTTTTTGGAGGGAGTAGGAGAACGCATAGACCCTGTAAACTGGGACTGGCCAGGAAATGAGGAAATTAAGCTGTTTCCCCCGCCTCCCCTTTCTTTGATCTTAGTTGTGGTGAAAATATACACACCGAAACATTCTCCAACTTTTATGATTCAGATTTACAATTCAGTGACACAGTTGCAATTTGATGACAGTTTTCATGGGCCACCACTGTAGCTATACTTTCCCAAAAGATTCTACTATCATTAACATAAATTTAGTACTCCCCAGACAAAAACTCCCCTCTACTCTCTCTCCCACCATTATTGGCATTAATAATCTTTGGTTTCTATATATTTGCTAATTTCATATAAGTGAGATGGCACCGTATTTGTCTTTTTGTGACTGATGTGTTTTGCTCAGCATAATGTTTCAGGGTCATTCGGGTTGTGGCATGTGTCAGAACTTCATTACTCTTTATGGCTGTATAATATTCTGTTGTAGGTATGTCTCATATTTCGTTTATCCATTAATCTGTTGGGCATTTCACAATAACCAAAGGTTGATTCCACCTTTTGGCTATTGTGAAAACTGTTGTAGTGAATCTTGGTGTACAAGTGTCTGCATTGCTGTTGCTTTCTTTTAAAAGATGGTTTCTAAGGCCAATGCAGGCTACCCATTAGCCCTGTGGTATGTGCCTCTGTGATTTCATTACATAGCAGGAAGTATTTATTAATTATATTGAGTGTATGTATTTTGTGCCAGTCACTCACTATACAGTGGTGAATGGAGCTACTGCCCTTCCAGAATTATTGGTTGGGGTGGGACAGGGCTCAGAGATAATGCAGAGAGAAATAAGTCATATTTCTTAAGAAACATGTACTTGTTTATCAAGAGACACCATTTTCTGCAGGTCTCCCTGTTCTCGGAGAAGAATCTTCTCACAGGATTGGCCAGAATGAGATCTCATTAAAAAGAGAGAGAATGTATATAGCAAAATACTAAGTTTATGACCATCGTTCTATAATTAGTTGATAGCCCTAGAGCATATTAAAGTTTCTCGTTTACCATCTGTTCAAAATTATTTTTTAACTTTTTATTATGAATTGGGTGAAAGTTTACAGAGCAGATCATCATTTTTACATTTAACAATTCACACACTTCATCACGTGATTTCAATCACTTCAACATAGCATCACTTTTCCCACTTCCTCTTTGTCTCCTATTTTCATTCCTCCTTCTGTCCTAAACCTTCTGAACTTTGTCTTTGGGTAGATGCTTCCATTTTGATCTCTGGTTGATTATTCTAAGATGTATATACTTCAGTGGAGTCCTGGTGTGGCACTGTGGGTTAATGCGCTGAACTGGAAGGTCGATTTGAACCAAAAGGTCGGTGGTTCAAGCTCACCACCTGCTCCTTGGAAACCTTATACAGGGTCGCCTTGAGTTGGAACGGACTCAACAGCACTTAACAACAACAATATACTTCACTAGTGTTATTATTCCCTTTATAAACTTGTCTATTGGACTGAAAATTGAGCCTCAGTGGTGAGTTCAGTTCTAGACCTGAATGAAGGGTAGCTAGGGATCATAGTTTCAGGGGTCTCTGCCCAACTAATAAGTCTGGTCTCTTTTATGATTTTGAGTTTTATTCCACATTTTCTCCACATGTAATGTAATCCCTTTCAGAGCCGTTGGTAGTGGTAGCTGGGTCCCATCTAGTTTTTCTGATCTCAGTATAATGGAGTCTGATGTTCACATAGTCCATCAGTCCATTGGACTGTTGCTATGTGTCTTCAATCTTCTTCACTCTTCTTTTCTCCAGACAAGGAAAGATCAGTAGTTGTACCTTGATAACCAGTCACAAGTTTTTAAGACCTCAGTCTCTACTCACCAAAGTAGGATGTAGAACATTGTCTTTGTGGACTATGTTATGCCAATCTACCTTAATGTCTCCTATTTGGTTATACTAAGAAGTTTTCATAACTTTGCCCCCTGTCTGCTCCTCCACACTCGTGGATTTATTTGCAACAAATAGGATGTGTACAAATATCCTCTGTCAAACCTGTATATATGTGTGGGTATACTCTTGACTCTCCCTCTCATACCTGTCCAGGCTATATGTCTGTTCAGTTGTATTGTCTTCCCTTTCACATAAGTATTAATTTCTTCCAAAGTTTGAAACAGTCTGTCTTCCTTTGAAGTCTACTTCCTCACCATTTGGAAGCTCTGTAATTACACTGTTTTCCCTTTTTACTTTGTAATTGTCTTTGTTATAAATTGATATTGCTGATTCCCTCTGTTCATTTTTATAGTTTTATTTTACTTTGAATACTTCTATGTCTGGGTTGATTTCTGGATAGTGTCGTCATGTATGGTAATCTCAGGTTGTTGTCTACTGTTGGTTATCTTTCCAAAGAACTCCCTTGAGTTTTTATAAGATGGGTCTGGTTTTTACAAATGCCCTTTTATCTGGAAATGTCTTAATTTCGCTGCTGTATTTGAGGGATAATTGTGCTGAGTGTATGATTCTTTTATTGGCTTTGGCTTTGGCAAATTTATGATATGTCTTGGTGATTTTCTTTTGGGGTTCATTCTGCTTCTTGAATGCATATCTTCTCAAATTTCTTGATGTGAGGCAAGTTTTCTCCCAACAACTCAGACTTTTCTCTGTACTTCTTTTGTCTCTTCCTGTTCTGGAATTCTAATCACACGTAAGCTTCTCTTGTTGATAGTGTCCCACATACCTCTTAGACATTCTTCAGATTTTTTTTGTTCTTTTTTCTGATTGTTCCTCTAGCAGGTGAATATTGAGAGATTTATATTCAAACACATAAAATCTGCTTTCCATTGATTCATTTCTACGACTTTGCCCTTTCAATGCATCATCTGTTTCTGAAATCTTAGTATTCATCTTCTGGATTTCTTTTTGCTGTTTGTGTGTGGTTTCTAGTTTTTAATTTATTTTGTCGAATTCAAGGAAACACTATAGTTTGTTCTCGAAGTGTTTTCTTGAATTCATCTAAAGTGTTATCTATGTTTCCCTGATTTTGCCTACAGCTTTCTTAGTCTTTCTCTCAATTCATCTAAGGCACCTAAATATAATTCTTTTAAATTCCTTGTATCAGATAGTTCCAATGCCATTTCTTCCTCAGAGAGGTCTTCTCACTCCATATTTTGGAAACTTGTGGCTTATTTCTTCATGCAAACTCAAATTGTCTGTTTTCTCTGAGACATTGTGGTGGTGTTGTGCATGTATTTAATTGACGATTGTATTTCGGTGTGTTCTTAGGCACTCACCACCTATAGAATGTGGGTGTGTGGTTCTCTGTTCACTGTTTATGTAGCACAGTTTGGGGGTGGGTTTGGCTGGTGTTGATGACTCTTTACCAATTATTAGGTGGTATAGGAGTGGATAGTGGCCCTCACCCCATAAGTGGGGTTGAAGATGGTATGGGTGTGACTGGGCTGTATGGTACATGGTTGGTATCTCCCATCAGGTGTCACAAGAAAAATGAGAACAGGAGGGGAAAAAATGAAAATAATAAAGAGGAAAAAAAGAAGAAGTGATGGGGAAAGCAGGCAGACACATAAGTGGAGTGTGAGATTCTACCTGGCAAAGCGATGACAGCAGAGACAGTGGCAGAGGCGGTGGCATGGAGAGACAGAGCCGCTGCGGGTTCTAGGCCCATGGACTGAGTAAGGCTGTGTGCCTGTGGGCAGGAACCCTTTGGACATTTAAAATGAATGTTTTATTTGATTTTGCATGTGTACATCAGTATTTTTGCCTTATTCCTTTGTGAAATATAAGACATGAAAGGGAAGCCCCAGGGAGGAAGTAGAATAACTGTTGTTGCAGGGAGGGGAGTGTAATCACTGAGATGAGGCAAAGCAAATAATGTGTTGAATGTAAAGCAGATGATCGCGTCTGTTAACCGGCACTCAATTCACAATAGAAAGTTAAAAGAAAATAAAGAAAAGCAGGCTAGTAACAATAAGAAAAAAGAAGGCAATGACTTGTGGTCGCATCACTGCAATTTCTGCCTCATGTTGCCTCCTCTTCTGTATGTCTTCCCCTCTGTCATACCTTTCTCTGCTTCCCTCTTATATGGATACATGTGACTGTATTTAGGCATTTTACATCTGCAAAGGCCCATGTTCCAAATAAGGTAACATTTACCGGGATTTCGGACCTGATGTCTTTGGGTAGCTGTTTTTCAGTCTACTTCACTTAAGAGCCATCTGCGATGAAAACTTTGTATTCCTTTTACAGATAACAAGTCAGGCTCATGTAGGTTAAATATCCAAGGTCACACAGTAGTGAGCAATAGCACAAGGATTTGAACTCAGGGCTGACTCCAGAGCCCATTCTTGCTTTCTACGTCCTGCCATCTCCCAATCACGTGCCCAGTGCGGTGGGTGATGCATGCTGTGACCTTGAGAATATTCTAACAGGAAAGCAACTGGAGAATCGGTTTTCAATCATGAAACAGGTGACAGATGGGCCAAGTGTTAACAAAACTAGCCTTGATACCTCCTTGACCATTGTCTCCCCATCCTCACCATCAAGGAAGTTCTACGTCTTACCTGAGTTCCAGATGGGGTGCCATATCATTTGGGAACTCTTCTCCCCAACCCCATTTTCTGATGGTTGTTTATTTCTTCACAGGGTACGGGCTCCTCTTCCTGTCATTGGTCACTACACCTGTCATCCGAGCCAAGCTCTCCAAACTGGTGGGCAAGTCAGAGCAGGGTGAGTGTCAAAATCAACCTGAGGTGGGCAGATGGCCTGCCATGGGCTAGGGGCTGCTTAACTTTCACCCTCCCATTCTGGAGAATCGGGGAAGAACAACACACTTGTCAGATTGCCCAGGAACCGTGGTTCCTTGGCATTTCAGACCACAAAGTTGGGATCTGCAAGCAGCAAAACACACTTATGTTCCTGGTTGGTAACCGGAGCATAGCATTTACTCTCTTCGGACCTCTGCTTTTCTATCTGAGAATTGGATGTGATGATGCTCGAGTTCTCTACTTCACTGGGTCAGAGTGTACAAGCTTGGAGGAAGTGAACAACCTTATGAAATAGGTTTTACTGTCCCTGATCAATAGATTAGGAAATAGAGACCCAAAATGTGCTAATTGACTTACAGGTCATTCAATGAGTGGGGGAGCTAGGATGAAAACCCAGGTCTATTTTTAAGAGCAGTGGGTCTCAGGATCTAGATTTAAATCCTGGCTTTGTCACTCAATGACTGTGTGATCTTGGGCAGGCCCTTTCCACTTTTTGAGCCTCAGTTTCCTTTGCTGTAGAATGAATGGTTTGAAGCTTTTGAGTCTATGATCAATTTCTGTTGAGTTTCGTAACTCATTTTGCAAGTTGGACTTCTGTTGGCATATCTGTAATGGACAGCTTCTCAGGCCTCTGGGTGTTTGAAACATCAGCTCATCCCAATTCATACATTCAGCTGCTCTGGAAGAATAGAGACCCTAGTGCCACATACAACCCACCATGGGCTCTGTTGTCCTCAGAATCCATGTGTCTTCATTTATTTACTCAGTTTTTCTATCACCTTCATTCACTGTAACCTCTTTTTCTATCACCTTCACTGTAAGATGCTAAGGGGAACACGAGAAAAAAACAGTCCTACTACCTGGCTTCCTCTAAGGAGCCAGACTCTGTGATGGGTGCATTATTGACAGTCCATAAGCAGGTACTGTCTTTAGAAATCCTGATGTGGTGCTTAGAATAAACACTGGACTGCTAACCACAAGGTCAGTGGTTCAAACCCAGCAGCCACTCCTTGGAAACCCTAACCAGGGTTGTTTTGAGTCAGAATAAACTCGACAGCACTTAACAACATCTTTATGTAACAGAAGGGGGGATGGAAACTCAGGGAGGATAAGTAACAGGCTGAGGTGTCTCTCTGCATGCTGCAAATGGTTAATTGCTTGACTATTAACTGGAAGGTTGGCAGTTTGAACCCCCCCCCCTCCCCAGAGGTGCCTTGGAAGACAAGCCTGGTGATCTGCATTCGGAAGGTCACAGTCTTGGAAACCCTATGGTAGTTTAACTTGCAGACATGGGATCACTATGAGTTAGAATCAACTATATGGCCACTAACAGCAACAGGAGAGCCAGTGATTTCCATGCACAACCTCACTGACTCCTTGTCACAGCATGAGATTTACAGATGAGGAAACAGACAGGTTATGTGACTTTCCCCAGGTAACACAGCTATCAGGTGGTGATGCTGGAGTTTGGAGTCTTACAGAGGGTGGTATTTATTTCTTCACAGGTGCTCTCTTTTCTGCTGTGGCCTGTGTGAATGGCTTGGCCATGCTGACAGCTTCCAGCATCTTCAACTCACTCTACCCAGCCACGTTGAACTTCATGAAGGGGTTCCCCTTCCTCCTGGGTGCTGGCCTCCTCTTCATCCCGGCCATACTGATTGGGTAATACAAGACCCTGAACCCATGCTTATAATGGAGCCCTTGGTCCAAGTCTCAGGCCCAGACTGACTCTCCCCTTCCCCAAGAGCAAGCTGGAAGTGTGGGTAGGGGAAGGGTCAAGTTAACATTGCTTCTTGGTAAGGCTGTGTTCACCCCCAGTCTCCCTCCTTACCCCTCCTTTCCTGTTTTTGACGTGAAACTATATTGGCAGAAACGTGCTAAAGGAAGCCTGGAGAATGTTTTTAACTTAGTTGAGCTGGGCTACAGACTAAACTGGTCCACTCCTTCCCTATAGCCTCAGCGCCTACTGTCTTTGGGCCATTGTCTTCCACCTCTCAGCTTGGGGAGAAAGTGGGGGCTCCCTGGCCAGCCCACTTAGAGAAAGACTGCCACTTCAGATGGCAGTTGAGAGTCTCCCTTGGCAAATCTGATTCTTCTCTCTGGTTTCATAGGGTGTTGGAGAGGGTTAATCCTCACAGTGAATTCCAACCATTTCCCTGATCTGTCTGGACCAGAGGACAATGGAACAGAATGAACACTCACCAACTGGAAAGATACCTCTGGGGTCCCAGTCACAGCGGCATCCGCAACCTCCCTCAAAGCTACACCAAGACTCTGCCTCAGCCACAGCGTGCCAACCTTCAACTCTAGTGTATCAAATCCTACTTCACAGGCCCATTAGGGCAGGCAGTGTGGGAGCCACTGGGCACCCTCTATGCCATCTGTCACTTAGAACCCTCCAGGGGAGAGGAGAGGCCCTGGCGGAGGTGACACTTCAGGGAACAGCTAGCACCGAAGGACTGGCCAAAATGGTACAGGGCTCACTTCATGATGTGCACACCAACCACCAGTTGCTCTTAGTGATGAACATTGTGTCTAGCCTTGGGGGAGAGGGCTGCTGTCTGTGCTGGGGAACTAGTCTTTGTCTGTGGCCTGCCTGTCACAGAACCACATGGTACTAATCATAATAAATCTATATAAACATTATAAATCTATGTAAATGAACCTTCCAGTCTCCAAGGCATGGGGCTCTGAGGCCTCTTTTCCTGTTTCTGATCTGCCTGCCACAAGTCAGAGGACAGTAAGTGCTGAGATGGGCAGGAGCCCCTGAGCTGCCACAGGCTTGAACTGGGTGTGGGCCAACCCAGGCTTCATCTAGACCCTCATTTTCTTCTGAGTTGCTGGGAGAGACTGGTTGGCTTGCAGGAGGCTAGCAGAGAAGCTGGGGCAGTGTCCTGACTTCCCGTCTGAGACTCGGGAGATCCAGTCTTTGAAGGTGCCTATACTGAGCTTTCTAGTAACAGGAAGCCCTCCAACATCTCTTATCAATTGGCATGTCAGCAGAGCCATGTGCTGAGATCATCCCCTGTGCCTCCATCGTAAGTCACTGGGACCTTGGGAGGTTACTGATTCCCAGAGATGAGGGGCCCATTTCTAGGGAGTTTGGAGGGTCTGGATCTTAAGTTGAAAGGCAGACTGTGCTTCATATTAAGGCACCGAAACACTCCAGGTGGCGCTTGACTTCTATACAGTGTTGCCCATTTCTACCATCATCTCCCCTGCCCTGCCAACCAGTTTCCTGACTGAAAGTCAAGCAAGTGAAGGTGTCCAGGACCACTGCAGCCGAGGCCCCTGTCTCTCTCTGTCCGTTATACAGTTGGGACACTAGGCAAGGAGAGGGTTTCCATCAAGTGTCAGCATGAGGCAAGGAGAGTGGGGAAAGGCTCTGAGCTGCTCTCAGGCCTGGGTCTTAGCCCACCAGCTAGCTGTATGACCATAAGCAGACCCTTCTGTGAGGGGTAGGTCAGCAGTGCCCCAAATTATTTGTAGAGATCCCACCTGGTTGGATTAGATAATGTCTGAGAACCCTCCTAGTTCATACATTCTTGTTCTGGGTGGGCCAGGGGAAGATGAGTGAATAGTGATACAAGGGACAAGATGGCTTTAACATGTCCCTGAGAAGTTCTGGGCTCTTGGGAGGTGGGACAAAGACAGTTGGCTCAGCTCCAACCTGGAGGTAGCAGCTGCAGCTCACTTAAACACCGTGTGCCTGCAGACCTGGGCCAGAGCAGGTTTAGGGAGAAGGCTACTTCTCAGCCAGGTATAGGTCCCTGCCAAGGCTGTGGTCTGTACAGCATTTGTATGGCAAGGCCGTCATCCCTGAACACACTGGTCTGGCAGGGAGAAGGTCTTCCCTTCAGCTGCTCTGACTCACCAGAGACAGAGGTCAACCAGGAAAGTAGTTAGTGGAGGGTGTGCCAAATGGACAAAAAAGGAACAGGGGACCCATCTGAGTACTGTGGATTGGGAGCAGGGCTGGTTGGAAATGAAATGACAGAAAGCTTCACTCGAAGACATTCATCGCACTGTTATTGTCTCTGTCTGGTCTGCTACATTCACCGGGGACGCACTGGTGGGGACTGTGGTTGCTTGAAAGAAGGAGGGAGGGCAGGCCAGGAACCGAGTGTAGTCAGAGTCAAAGAGCTGGACCTGGACACGGAAGACAAGCTCTGATGGAGGGGCGGGGAAGGAGTTCTAAGCCTAGAGGGAGACCTTTGACTGAATGATATGGTTGGAGAGCTAGAAGTTACCTGGCCGGCGCCTTAGGGGTGGAGGCTGGAACCTGAACCAGCCATGAGGTGTGAACCCACTGCCCCTTAGGAGGGAAGGAGCAGGGAGGGTTCCAGATGACCACACTAGCTGAAGCCTGGATTCATGGAGGGAGGCCACTCCCTTGCCCTTCTGCCCAGGTAGAGGGAGAAGCAGGACATTCCTATTCTTGGCTTGGCCCTTGGTGCTACAATCTACGCCCCAATACCAGTTCTTTGGCGCAAGGGAGAAGCCAACTGTCTGGAGCCGCGGCCCTATCTAGGGCCCAGCCTCTAGGCTGATCTCTCAGAGCAGCTCCATCAGCCTGGGGTTATCACTAGCCAGTTGGAAACCTGGGCGTGTCACTCAACTTTCCAGAGCCTCAATTTCTGTACTTGCAAGCTGGAGAGGTTAGTAGCAAATAGAGTTGCTGTGATGAGTACAGAAACCAAGAAGTGGCATGTTTAGGAAATGACAAAGATTGGTGTTTGGGAGCCTTGCTACTTAGTCTTAAGTAGGACCCCCTGCCCTCCTGTATGGGCTGACGTGAGGATTTGTGAAAAATGCAGGTCTTAGTTGAATCTGCATTTTAGCAAGATCCCTGGGTGACTGGAACGCACATGAAATCAGAAACTGTCCTAGGTCATACCCTGGCCCTTCATTAGGATCCTGCCTCCTCTACCTTGGCTGCTGCTGAGTTGCCTGAGTAGCCTTGGGTGGGTGGGGAAGGCAACCGGGAAACAACTGAGGCATGGGGTAGGGTGGGGAGCCTTGCCTTAGCTAGACCCACGCAGGGGGCTCTTATGCACTGCTAAGTACAGCAAAGCCAGCCAGAGCTACAGACCAGCCAGAGGGAGGCCTCAGCTGACCCAGATGAGGCAGAGAAGGCTGGTCCTCAGGAAGACTGACAAGGACATTAAGAACAGGCCAGCTGGCTAAGGGCACTGAGTGGTTGCAGGGCAAGGCCATGGACGGCAGGAAGTGGTGAGCCAGGGGCCATCACTGCCCTCGACCCTGGCTGACTGAGCCAGGGGGCTCAGACTGGAGAGGGCCTGCCCTCTGCCCTAATTCCTGCCAGAGACTGCCTGGTTGCTATCAAGGCAGGGGTGGGGAGTATACAGCAAACCTTGTCTCCAGAACTCAGCCTTGACTCTGCCCACATCCAGGGCAAGTTGGTGATGGCACCCAGGCCTGGGGAAGTCAGACCCTCACCACCCCCAATGTCTGCCTTCCATTTCCTTTGCTGATTATAGGTGGGTCATGAGGGTTGGGGAGAGGGGAGCCATTTCCTGAAAAGAGTCCAGGCTGTCTCAGCCCAGGGAGGCCAGCTTGAGGGGTCACTCCCCCAGGGAGAATGGTGGAAGTAGGGGTCACCACAGGTCTCGGGAAGTGAGAGCTGTTAAGTTGGGCCCAGAGAGGCAGCACCCTCCAAGCTGGTGTCGGAGCCTGCAGATGAGTCCCGGGAGGAACGGCCCTGAAGAAAGCGGATGATCTTCTCAATGGTGGCCTCCTGGTATTCGTGGGACCACCTGTGGGCACAGAGGCTGTGTGAGTCAGAGGGCTTGGCCAAGGGAGCTTCTGGCAGGGGAGAGGGGATGTTTGTTTTGCCTTCGAGTTACCTCATGTGCTGACTGTACCCAGTACCCACTCACCCACCTACCCCCACGGGCCCTGGAGCTCACTTAATGCCATTGAAGGTGAGCACAGCCTGCATGTCCTCAGGTAGGGCCTGGGGCTCTGGCCACTCAAAGCCATCGATGATGGGCACAATGTTCTTGCCACAGCTCAAAGCAGTCACAATCTCCTGAGGGAAGAACAGAGAAGGGGCCTAAAGGTGACAGGCAGAGACTGTGTCCATCCTGGGGCTAGGTGGGTGCTGGGAGGACTACTGGTCCAGGGCAGGTCCTGGAATCCACCTTAACTTCTCCCTCATTCCTACCCCATCGCTCCCCATTGATCCTGCATGAACCCTGCCAATGGTACTTCTTACTGGTTTCTCAACTCCACCCATTTTTTTCTACTTCCACCCCACCACCACCTTGCTCCAACCCACCAAGACCTTGAGCCCCATCAGTCTCTTCTCAGCCACTCCTGACTCCTCTAATTTGTTCTCCGTGTTACTCCTTCATGTAGCTAAACTTTACAAAATGCAAATCGGACCATGCCACACACACACATCCCACTTACAACTCTTGAGGTGGCCTACATGACCCTGGAATGATTGGTGACAGCTCACTTTTCAAAATACTCCACCTCTTCACTGTCTTCCCAACCACACCAGCCTTGCAGCCCCTTGGACTTGTCATCCTTCCTCACATGCTATTTGCTCAGCCTAGAATGTTCATTCTTGCCTCTCCACCTAGTTACTACCCACTCATTCTTCTTATCTGAACTCGTCACCATTTCCCCCAAGAAGTCTTCCCCTCTTTCCTGACGAGGTCAGCTCCCCCTATTACAGGCTTCCATACCACAGTGTGTTCCTGTAGCTGCAGATTTTAATTAGGGAATAATCTACTTCATATCCATTGTACCCACCAGACATAGAGGCATGGACCCCTGAACTTTCAGCTGGCATCCTGAGTGGGTAGAAAAAAGTCCTGAATTTGTAGCCAGCAGGTCAGAAGTGAGGCTATCATGTGACCTCTCAAACGTGAGGCAGGCATCTGCCTACTGAGCTGTTTGAAGAATGGTGTCTTTTTAACTTGTGAGATCTGGCCTACCTCCAGGTGGCTAGGGTCAAAGACAGTGCTGCATGCTGCAAAACTAAACAGAAAATGAAAAGTGTGGAGTTTTATTTATTTGAGATGTCCACATTACACAGGAAGTATCACTGCAATATCCATGGGATATGTTTAGAGCAGGGCCTGGCATATAGTGTAGTTCTGCTATGTTAATACCCAGTTGGAGTCCTGGTGTGGCGCTGTGGGTTAATGCGCTAGACTGCAAAGTTGGTTTGAACAGCAAGGTTGATGGCTCTAGCTCACCAACTGCTCCTTGGAAACCCTATACAGGGTCGCTATCAGTTGGAACCTATTCAACAGCACTTAACAAAAACAACAATATACATGCTGTTGCTGTTAAGCACCATCCAGCCGGTTTCAACTCATTTTCCGAGGAACGGCTGGTGGGTTTGAACCGCTGACCTTCCAGTTAGCGGTCCAGAGCTTATCCTACAACACCATACCAGGACTCCATATATATATAATATATGTTGTTGTTATGTGCCGTGGAGTTGGTTCCGACCCATAGCGACCCTGTACAGGGTTTCTGAGGCTATAAATCTTTATGGGAGCAGAAAGCCTCATCTTTCTCCCGCAGAACAGCTGGTAGTTTCGATCTCCTGACCTTGCGGTTCACAGCCTGATTCGTAACCACTACGCTACCAGAACTCCTTCATATAATATATAGCCCATATTAATAAATATGAGACATGATTATTTCCTCCTCTTTAAATGAGGATAGCAATGCCTACCTCACAAGGTTGTTCTGAGGATACAACAATGGATGCTCTGATAAGTGCTTATTGAGTGTCACTTTTTCTTTCAAGGGGGAACCTCAGTTCATTTGTGGCTTTCCATATTGATTACCCACTGAATGTGGCTTCAGGGAAACGAGTTTTAAAATCAGAGGCAATTAAGCACTAAAAACTCCCGAGGAGAGATGACGGAGACATTGGGACTGGTCCAAAGCAAAGGTTCCTAGCACCCTTTCTGTTTCTTCCCTCCTCATCATCGGCTAAGAAGTATGGGTACTAAGCATCCTTGTAGAGGGGGCTCCTCCTCCTGGGGGAAGAGTCTGCATAACTTACACCCTGACTGGCTTTCTGGGGAGCTGCTCCGTTTTATGAGTGAAGGAAAGGAAGCCCAACAAAGGGAAGGACCATTTCCCAAATCACATGCACACCTAGCCTAGGAGGGGCCAGGCCTCTGACTCAAGCCTTCAGATTCCAAGTCCAGGGCTGTTTTGACCTCTCTGCTGAACATTTGGTTGAATTCAGACCCTGCAGCACCGTATTTGGGAACCTTTAGACATTTGTTTCACCCGGAATGACCAAGAACCAATGTAAGTCCTAAGCACTCATGACACAAATGCAGAAGTTGCAAGATAATGCTTTGTTCAAGTCACTCAACTAGTTAAGAACAAAGCACATCTTCTGCCCTGATAAACATAGTAGATGTGGTACAGTTATCTCAATTCTATCAGAATCACTCACTTGTTTAATCATTGGTTCAATTACGAGCACCTATTAAAAACTCTTCAGAAGTCTAACTTGGTGCCAAACACCGTCTTAGGCATCAGGGATACAGTAGTGGGAAAGGTGAAGTCCAAGCGCTCACATAGATCACAGATTTTCTCCTTTCTCTCAGAACACAGTTATCTGCCCCCTTCCCTGGGTCATTAGCCATGTTCCTCCAGGAGGTCAGCCTGGTCCAAGGTCCCTTCCCCAAATTAGGTCTGGTACTCAGTTCTCCTACAAGGCCTCTGGGCTGGACCCTCTTCCCACTACAATCTAGATTGCACACCCCAGAGCCTTATTCTCAAAACCGCAAGCCCAGCATCACCCCTCTTGTGAGCTCCCTGCTTCCCAACATTTTTAGCCCAAATGTTCTCCTTGTCTCTAGGCCCTCCAGAACCTGGTTCTAATTCTAATCTAGCAGGTGGTATGCTGATAAATGTCCGATAACTAGCTCTCTGGGGAAAACCAACCAGCCAAAAAAGCAACACCCTAGAGTTGTAGTGTGTTTTATCAATTTCCTTGGTGTAAATATTCCCAGCATGGCCGATTTCAAGCTAGCTACCTGACATCACTAAAGGTGAAACTGGGAAGAGATGAGGACAACAGGCTATGATGGGCCAGTGTGACGTGATTCCAATCCTTCCAAGCTTTCCTTTTTGACTCTCTCAGATCTGAGCTGTAGAACACAGTGGTGGACCTGGCAGAGTTTGGGCTTTGGAGTCAGATGGTCAGAGTTCAAAGTCCCACTTTTCTGATTTCTACACTAGTAGTATGGCTGTGGGAAAATTACTCTACTTCACAAAGCCTCAGTGTCTTCATCTGTAAGATGGAGAAGGTAATACTAAAGATGCACACAAGCTGGTGGTACCTTTCTTATCTCCAGCCCCTCTGCATTTCCTCACTCATGCTGTTCCATCTGCAGGAGAGTCCATCTTTCTTTTCAAATTCTATTTCCTTCATGAAGCTTTCCATGATTATTCTAGTCCTCGACCCTCTCTCCCCTTTCCATAGGCTTATAGTAAGAGGTTCACTTCTTGGCCTAGTATTTACACCAACTTATACACAATTTGATGGCACTTAACAACAACAACATACATGATTTGGAAGGAGTTCTGGTACTGTAGTCAGTTACAAGTAGGGCTGCTAACCACAAGGTCAGCAGTTGGAAGCTACCAACCACTCCGTGGAAGAAAGATGTGGAGAAAAGCCTCTCCTTTTGCTATGATACATCTGCTCCTGTACAGATTTATAGCCAGGGTCGCTATGAATCAAAACCAACTCCACAGCACATAACCACCACCACACCATATATGATCCGGAGTCATGCTGTAGTGCTGTAGGATAAGAACTGGACTACTAACTGCAAAGTTGGTGGTTCAAACACACCAGCCGCTCTTCAGAAATCCTATACAGGGTCATATGAGTCAGAACCAACTTGATGGCACTTAACAACATAACACTTAACATTCTGGGCATATTTTTATCTCTCCTGCTGCTTGAGGACAAGGCCCTATTGCGCTACTCAGCCTTCGTCCCAATTCCTACTGACTGATTAATGATTAACGCAATGAGGCCCCAGTCATGCAAATGCAATGTGGACCCAGTCAGAACTATGCAATGAAATAGATAAACGCTCTGGTCACAGAAGCTCCAAGAGCTTACTGCTTAATGAAAAACATTACTTCACATTAGAGGGTTATTGTTAATAAATGCTATCGAGTTAAGTGCTGACTCATAGTGCCCATGTATAGGGTTTCCAAGGAGTGGCTGGTGAGTTTGAACTGCGGCCCTTGTTGTTCAAACCAGCCTTACAATTCAGCACATTAACCCACAGCACCACACCAGGACTCCCATTAGAGGGTAGCGCACCCTTTTTGGAACACAGAAGCTTTGCATTGGAAAGCCTTTCCTTTTGCTATGATACATCTGTAATTGTAAGTTAAAAAAAGAATAACCTGTAGATGTGACATGGATCTACTCGTCCATCTATTCCGCAAATATTCAAGAAGTTTTTACTATGTGTCCAGCACTGAAAACACAATGGTGAGTTAAACAGTGGACTGCCAGCTGCAAGGTCAGATATTCAAACCCCCCAGCTATAGTCATTGGGAGAAAGATAAGGCTTTCTGCTCTCATGAAGATTTATCGCCTCAGAAACCCTACACAAGGTCACTATGAGTCAGAATCAACTCCTCGGCAATGAGTTTGTTTTTTGGTTTCAGCACTTGTAACAATTATATTAATAACCATAATTTCTACTATTACTGAGCAGTTACCAGTTAGACACTCCGCTAAGCACTTCATGAACTTTAGTTCTTTTAATCCTTAGAATAATATCTTGGTAAGTTAGGACTTTTAATATCCCCTCTTTCCTGTAAACAAACATGAAATTCATTGGGTTAAATACCTTGATGAAGGCTAGAGCCTGAATTAAAACTCACAACTTAGTACTCTTAACAATCATTTAATTTGTCCTGTTATGTGTTCTCTTGCCCTCCCACACTTACAGCGCTTATTTTTAAAAACATTTTCATTGCTCTCTGATCCTAACAACAATCATATAAGGCGAACAGGATGGATAAGCTATCCTCATTTTGCTGATGATGAGGCAGAGGGTCAGAGAGCCTACGTGGCTTGTGAAAGTCCTATCATTATGAAGAGCACCTGAATATGAGCCCCTCAGGTTGGAAGGCACTCAACATACGACTGGGGAAGAACTGCCTCCTCAGAGTAGAGTTGACCGTGATAACACAAATGGAGTAAAGCCTTCAGGACCTTCATTTGCTGATGGGGCATAACTCAAAATGGAAAGAAACAGCTGTAAACTCCCATTAATAATCAGAACATTGAATGTAGTAAGTATGAATCTAGGAAAATTAGAAATTTCAAAAATGGAATGCAAAAACATCAATATCCTAGGCATTAGTGAGCTGAAATGGACTGGTATAGACCATTTTGAATCTGATAATCACATGGTTTATTATGCCAGGAATAATATGTTGAAGAGGAATGGTATTGTGTTTATTAGCAAAAGAACATTTCAAGATCTGCCTTGAAGTACAACACTTTCTGTGATAGGATAATATCATATGCCTGGTATGGTGCTGTGGGTTAATGCGCTGGACTGCAAAGTCGATTTGATCTGCAAGGTCAGCGGTTCAAGCTCACCAGCCGCTCCTCAGAAACCCTATGGGTCAGAAACAACTCGATGGCACTTAACAACAACTGGAAGACCAGTTAATACCACTTTTATTCAAATTTACGCACCAACCACTAAAGCCAATGATGATGAAATTGAAGAATCCTGCCAACTTCTTCAGTCTGAAATTGATCAAACATGCAATCAAGATTATTGATAATTACTGGTGATTGGAATGCAAAGATTGGAAACAAAGAGGAAGGATCAGTAGTTGGAAAATATGGCCTTGGTGATAGAAACAATGCTGGAGAATTGCATGATAGAATTTTGCAAGACTAATAACTTGCTCATTACAATTACCTTTTTAAACAACATTTAAAGATGACTAAACACATGGACCTAACCAGATGGAACACACAAAAATCAAATTGACTCATCTGTGGAAAGAGATGGTGGAAAAGCTCCATGTCATCAGTCAAAACAATGCCAGGGGAAGACTGTGGATCAGACCATCAGTTGCTCATATGAAAGTTCAGGCTGAAGCTGAAGAAGATTAAAACAAGTCCACAACAGCCAAAATTGACCTTGAACATATCCCACCTGAATTTAGAGACCATCTCAAGAACACATTTGATGTATTAGACATTAAAGACCGAAGACCAGAAGAGTTGTGGGATGACATCAAGGACATCTTACAGGAAGAAAGCAAAATGTCATTAAGAAGACAAGAAAGAAGGAAAAGACCAAAATGGATGTTAGAAGAGACTCTGAGACTTGCTCTCCAGCGTAGAGATGCTAAAGCAAATGGAAAAAATGAAGAGGTAAAAGAGCTGAACAGAAAATTTCAAAGTTCAGCTTGAGAAGACAAAGTCAAATATTATAACAAAATGTGCAAAGACCTAGAGTTAAAAAACCAAGAGAGAAGAACATGCCCAGAATTTCTCAAGCTGAAGGAACGGAAGAAAAAAATTCAAGACTCAACTTGTGGTATTGAAGGATTCTATGGGCAAAATAGTGAATGATGCAGAAAGCATCAAAAGAAGATGGAAGAAATACACAGAATCACTGTACCAAAAAGAAATGGTCAATGTTCAACTATTTCAAGAGGTAGCATATGATTAAGAGCCAATGATACTAAAGGAAGAAGTCCAAGGTGCATTGAAGGCATTGACAGAGAACAAGGCTCCAGGAATTGATGGAATACAAATTGAAATCTTTCAACAAACTGATACACCACTGGAGGCTCTCACTCATCTATGCCAAGAAATTTGAAAAACAGCTACTAGGGCAACTGACTGCAAGAGATCCATATTTGTGCCCATTCCAAAGAGATGTAACCCAATGGAATGTGGAAGTCATCAGACAATATCATTAATATCACATGCAAGTAAAATTTTGCTAAAGATAATACAAAAACAGCTGCAACTGTAGACTGATAGAGAACTACTAGAGGTTCAAGCCAAATTCAGAAGAGGACATGGAACATCATTGCTGATTTTAGATGAATTTTGGCTGAAAGCAGAGAATACCAAAAAGATGTTTACCTGTGCTTTACTGACTATGCAAATGCTTTTGATTATGTAGATCATGACATGCTATGGACATTCTGGAGAATGAGTATTCCAGAACACTTAATTGTGCTCATGAGGAACCTGTACGTGGACCAAGAGGCAGTTAGTTGTTCGAACAGAACAAAGGAACATTGAATGGTTAGGAAAGGTGTGCCCCAATATATTCTTTCACTATATTTATTCAATCTGTATGCTGAGTACATAATCCGAGAAGCTAAATTATATGAAGAAGTATACGAGGAAGACTCATCAACAACCTGCGATATGCAGATGATACAACCTTGCTTGCAAAGCAAAGAGTACTTAAGGTATTTATTGATGAAGATCAAAGACCACAGCCTTTAATATTGATTGCACCTCAATGTAAAGAAAACAAAAATCCTCACCATTGGTCCATAAACAATATGTAAATGGAGAAAAGATTAAAGTTGTCAAAGATATTATTTTGCTTGGCTCTACCACCAACATTCATGGAAACAGCAGTCAAGAAATCAAATAACATATTACATTAGGCAAATCTGCTGCACAAGACCTCTTTAAACTATTCAAGAGCAAAGATGCGCACCTGACCCAAGCCATGGTATTTTTAATAACCTCATATGCATGTGAAAGTTGGGCACTGAATAAGGAAGATTGTAGAAGAATTGATGAATTTGAGTTATGGTGTTGGAGGAGAATATTAATATTACCAAGGACTGCCAAAAAGAACAAACCAATCTGTTAGAAGAAATACAGCCAGAATGCTCCTTGGAAGCCAGAATGGCCAGACTTTGTCTCTCATACTTTGGACATATTATCAGAGGGACCAGTCCCTGGAGAAGGATACCATGTTTGGTAAAGTAGAGAGATGCAGAAAAAGAGGAAGACCCCCAACAAGATTCACTGGCACAGTGGCAGCAGCAATGGGCTCAAGCGTAGCAATGATTGTGAGGTTGCCACAGGACCAGGAGTATTTTGTTCTTTTGTGCACAGGGTCGCTATGAGTTGGTACCAACTCAATGGCACCTAACAAGAACAATAAAGTCCTATCACAGTTATTAACTGTGGCTCTGGACTTCCAGCTGGGCCAAGAGGTACTTCATAGTTAAGTTTTGCTTGGGTATGCAGAGGAGAAAAGAGAAGGGCTCTGTTCCCCAAGCCACAGGCTACTGCTGGGGTCACAGAGGCCTAGGCTAGCACCTACCTTGTGCACCCAGTCCTTGCAGTCATAGTCCTGCATGCATTTGTCCAGCGCCCCAGTCGACAGCACCAGCACAAAGTTTCGGGCATCCATGACACTCTGGATGAGTTTGTCCTCGAATTTGCCCGCTTCCAACTTCTCCACATCAATGAAGACACTGAAGCCGTGTAGCTGTAGATGCACCTTGAGGAGACTGCAAAGAGGTCTCCGTTCAGTGCTATGGCCTTGCCCTAGAGCCTTGGGCTACTTGCCTGCCCCTCCTCACCTGGCCAGTTGGGAGCCTGAGTTCCGACGGTAACTGATAAAGACATCCGGAGTGTCCCCACTGGGCTTGCAGACAGTGCAGGGCAGTGGGGAGTGGAGCATTTCTGGAGTGGATAAGAGACAATGCAGTGAGGGGATTGTAACCATGGCAATGAAATGATATACGATAGGATGAATGTAAAGCTAATGTTCTCCCATGTAAACTATCATATAATTCACAATAAAAGATTTTTTAAAAATGAGAGAGACAATGCAGTGAGGGTGGCTACTCCTCATCACTCACCATGAATTGCTAAACATTGGTGAGCCCCTCTCAGGGGGCAGGGATTGTGCCTCAGGGACACTGATATGCCCTACTAGCCCTTCCCTCTTTGCGGATCTCCAGACCTGTACAGTCAGCTGCTCAATGGCACCCCAAACTCAACACACCCCAAATCTGTTCTAGTCCCTTATTCATAACTTCCCACGAAAGCCAAACACCTGTATCCATCTCACTTCCTGCTGCTCTTTCATCCAACAAATATTCAAGTATTCACTGTATGCCAGGCACTAGTCCTGTTCTTGGATATGGCACTGAACAAAAGCGACAACTCCGGTCTTCATGGAGTTGCCATTCAGCCCTCAGACCTAGGCACTGTGCTTTGTGGATTCTACCTACTAAATATCCTGGATTCTGGCCTTGAGCCCTTCCTATGTCCAGGCCCTCAACTTCAGCCTCCTCATTGGTGTCCCCTAACTCACACTTGCCCATCCTAAGCCAGCTGCCGAAGGGATATTTCTAAAATCCAGATCTAAAATCCCACTGAAGAATTGTAAATGGTTCCCTACTCCCATAGTAGGAGTTTGTAAGCTATTTTAGTCCTAGGAACCTCCTGTTTCAAAAAAGAAACAGAAAGAAATAAATCACGGAGTTTTTTTCTAGGAGCTACAATATAAAAATGGTAAGCCCAACCTGCTTTGGTTGAAGCAAAAGACTGAGAGCAAAGCCCAGGCCCTTGTCCACAGTACATATTTATTGAATGAATGGATAAAAGAATATAATCTGTTTTCTTTTCTTTGGACTTAATACCCACAGGCAACATTTGTCTATTTATGAAGCAGAACATTATGGGTTCAAAATCCAGCTGTCATTTAATGGCTTTTAGAACCTTGAATATTATTTAAATTCTTTACATCTTAGTTTCATCATCTTTAAAATCAATATCCACACTGGAATGGAAATGTTATCATTGGTTGTGATGGTGGTTACATCAAAACTCTTTGAACCAGGCACTTTCAGATTAAATTACACCTCTTTTTATTCTTTTATAAAATGTTTTATTGTGGGGGGTGAGTGGGTGGGTAGGAGTAAGGAGTTAGAAGTAGGATTGTGGCTAGGTCTAGGCAAGGCCTAGGACTTCATTTAGTGTTAGGGGTATGGTTAGGACTAGGGTTAATAATAGGGGTAGAAGCTGGGAAAGAGCTAGGAGTAAGGCTTGGTCTAGTGTTAGGGTTCCAGTTAGGTTTATTTTTTTTATTTTCTTGAAATGTACTTGATTTCCCCTTCTTTTAGAAGCTTTGTAATTCCACTATTCTCTTTTTTTCCTTTATGTTTTGTTGTTGTGTTTTTGCAAACTGGTATCTCTAGGTTTGTTTTGAGGTCCTTCTGTGCTGCTGTAGGACCCTATACAGGGTCTTTAAGAATTAGAACAGACTCAACAGCACTTAACAACAACAAGGTTTGTTTCAAGTCTGGGTTGAGTTCTGGGTGACATTGTCCTGTATGCTAGTCTCAGGTTGTTTGCTCTTGTTGGTTCTCTGTTCAAAGACCTTCCTTTAGTATTTGTTGTAAGGTTGGTCGGGTTTGTGAAAATTCTTTGAATTTCTTTTTATCTGGAAGTATCCTAATTTTGCTGTCTTATTTGATGAACAATTTTTCTGGGTATATGGTTCTTGGTTGGCAATTTTCTTCTTGCAGAGTGTTATATATGTCATCCCATTGTTTTCTTGCCTAAGTGGTTTCTGCTGAGAAATCAGAGTTCTCCTTTGTAGGTAACTTGGTTTTTCTCGAGCTGCTCTCAGGAACTTATCCTTGTCTTTGTTTTTGAAGAATTTGATCATAACATGTCTTGGTAATTTTCATTTGGGGGTCTATCCTGTTTAGAGTTCATTTATCTTCTTGAGTGGCTATCTTCTCATCTTTCATGATGTTAAGAAAGTTCTCTTCCAGCAGCTCTTAGATCATTTTCTCTATGGTTTTGACTCTTCCTGTTCTTGAATTCCAATCGCAAATAAGTTATTCCTCATGATCGTGTACCATGTAAATCTTAGATTTTCTTCAGATTTTTAAATTATTTTTTCTGAATGTTTCTCTCGAAGATCAATACTAAGAGCTTTGTCTTCAAGCTCACTGATTTGGCCTTCCATTGATTCAATTTTACTTTGCCCTTTCAATGTATTATCTATTTCTAAAGTCTTAGTATTAATCTTCTGGCTTTCTAATTGCTGTTTTTGTATGGCTTCAGAATTTTCATTTATTTTGTCAGTTTTTCCTTATATTATTTTCCTGAATTCATCTTTGCTTTCATCGATCTTTCTCTCAATTCATTCAAAGTACATTCTTTTAAATTCCTTATTATGTTGTTTTGATTCCATTTCTGGTAGCATATTTTCTGAGTCTATATTTTGGTCATTTGTTTGAGGTACTCTGTCTTGTTTCTTCATGTAAGTTGAAACTGTCTGTTTCTCTGAGACATTGGGGTATCATATTTATATTTACATGATGCTTGCATTCTGGTGTGTTCTCAAGCACTCACCACCTTCTCTTGATGGTTGTGAGAGAGACAGAAAGAAGTCTAGACAGTTCTCAGTTCCTGTATGTGTATTGTAATTCAGGGCGAGTTCAAATGCCTCCAGAGGGACTCCAACCTGGCTGTCTACTGGCTGCTGTGTTGGCCATGAGGGGACTGGCTACCAGGAAGGCAAGAGAACAAGGGAGGACTACAACCCCTTGTCTACCACCTGTAGCCCAGCCCTGTGCCCACAGGCCGCTGTATCAGAGGGCACTTGGAAAAGCTCAAGATGGCCTTGACGCTCCACACCAACTTCTTTCACTGTTCCTGGTCAGCTTCCTCTTCTAGTCAACCCTCAGTCTACTTCTCTGTCCTATCTTTCAAAGCTCAGCATTCCAGGACCATCATCTGTATGTATTTCACTTGTTCTCACATGTCTTTGGTGCAGATACTGGGAAGTTCCCAGGTGCTCACCTTCCCTCACTCACACCACCTTCTGCTCTCTCCAATCTCGACAAGTGCGAAGGACTCTGAATCTCACCATTAAGCCCAGTCCTTATTGGGCCGGGCCGCCTACTGGCTCTCGGGAGCAGTTCCCAGCTCCACACCGTGGGACACTGAGATTTAGGTCTAATCACTAACCTCTTTTTATTCTTCACAAAAGTTGATCTTTAAAAAATTAATGCCTGCTGCATAGAATGAATGTACAGATTAATGAGAAAATATCAATTCAAACTTTAGTATTAAAAAAAAATTCTAACTGCCATTGAGTCAATTTCAACTCATAGTGCCCCTCTATAGGATTTCCGAGACTATCTATCTTTATGGTGGCAGACAGCTTCATCTTTCTCCCTCAGAGCCGCAGGTAGGTATGAACCACCGACCTTGTAATTAGCAGTCAGTGCTTATACTGGTGGTGGTTCTGTGCTGTCGAGTCGGTCCCAACTCATAACGACCCTGCATAGGGTTTCTGGTGAGTTTGAACATTGCAGTTCAAGTTCACCTTGCAGTCCAGTGCTTATCCTCTAGTGCCACACCAGAACTCCTAGTACCTGGCATATAGCAATTGCCCAGTAAATACTAGCCAATCTCTCAGTTAAAAAGGACGGGTGGCTAGAACCCTGGAATTGACTCTGCCCTCTTAAAAGTACCTCCACAACCTACAGTCTGTCAGTTGCTAGCTAACAGGATAAACCTCCCAACTTCCCACCCCACCCTCTATGCTCTGTCAAACACTTTTGTCGAGGCTGCTCCCTCTCCCTTGGGTGCCTTTAGTTCTGGTACAACCTCCTCCCCTAAATGTTGTTGTTGTTGTTAAGTGCCGTCGAGTCGGTTCCGACCCACAGCGACCCTGTACAGGGTTTCCGAGGGTGTAAATCCTTACGGGAGTAGAAAGCCTCATCTTTCTCCCGCGGAGCGGCTGGTAGTTTCGAACCGCTGATCTTAAGGTTCGCAGCCCGATTCGTAACCACTACGCTAACAGAGCTCCTTCTAAACTTGTTCAAGCAACCCCTCCTCTTGGAAGTCGACAATTAAGACTTTTCCTCTGGTCCCCCTGATAAGCACTTTACCTACCTGCCTCCCTCCCATTTTCCTAACCATCTCAGACGGGGGCCTTCTCCAGAGCAGTGTGCACCATACTCCCCTTTACATCCTCAGTGCTCAGGTGACATAAATGACCAGAGAGGCTCTAAGGCCTCACTGTCTGTCTCCCCTCACCCCTCCTGGGGCTGACTGTGGGCTGGAATCCCAGATGGCAGGCTGACCTCTGGCGGCCGAGATAATGCGAGCGCGGTGCACGCCCAGACGGATGCCGCAGTCCTCCAAGAGTTGCTGATCCGACACGCGGTGCAGCAGGGAGCGGTCCAGGCCACAGCTGACCAGGCCATAGGTGTACTGGCGGAAGCGGGGGTCCAGGCTGCCCAGCCAGTCGGCCAAGTTGCTGCGGTCGCACGTTGAATAGTTGGCGAAGGTCTTGAGCTCCGTGAGCTCCCTAAAGAACCTGTATCCCATGGAGGAGAAGATACTGCGAATGCGGCATTTCGTTAGACCTGACCGGAGCAGGAAGGGCAGGAGGCTTCGTACCTCTTGCGGGTGATGCCCGACTTCATGCCCAGGTCCGTCTGGAGCTCCTCTTCCGTGAGCCGCAGAAGCAGGTCACCATCCACCTGTTGCTCCTAGGGAAGAAGGCAGGGGTAAGGAAGGGCTCGCCTCCTCAGATTGCAAGGGAGAGAACAGAAGATGGCACAGTGGGGGGAGGGGAGGAACCCAGCTCAGATCTCAGTGACTCTGAAGGTGGCTACAAGTACTGGCTCTCCGCCTGCAAACGGTGGAACTGGGGTAAGTGTGAGGGCGAGGAGGGGACGCTGTTGCGTTTTTTGCAGGACTTCAGGACGCTCCCTAGTGGCCATGCGGGGCCCTCGGGTATATGCCCGCTCAGATTCGGGGAGGTGGCCCTCGCGGCTCTACCCGGAAGTTCTCGCAGTACTGGGAGAAGCTGATTTGCTGCAGCCACGTCTGGACCTCGACCTCCTTCCAGCTGGCCACGCAGGGCAGGATGGGCCGCGGCACCTCTTCGCCCACCAGGCGTAACGCACGCTTGGCCAGAGCCGACGTAGTGCCGTTGGTGGAATAGGAGACGAGGCGTTTAAGGCTTTGGATGGCACCGATGTCGCTGAACACCTGCAGGGAAGTGGGGTGAGGGTGTCTTAGGTCTACCAGGTCACAAGCAGCCTAGAACGGTCCCAGTCTCTCCCTTTGTTTCTTCTTACCAATGAATGTCCTACTATCTGCCCTAGCGCTGCCCTCTTCCTGTGAATTCCCCATCCTGAAGCTTTCTCAACTCTTGACTAGGTCCACTTCATCTTGCCCCTTGATCGTTGCCATCTGCACTGAGATAAAGTCTGAGTTCTCAATAGGGTTCCAGGACCCTGCACAATGCAGCCCCCTGCCATCGACTTCCAGCTTAACTCTCCTTCCATCCAATCCATACTGGTCTGTCATTATCTCCCTCACACTTACACACAACCCACTCCCTCACACAAAACCACCAAGGCTCTCATGTTTTGGACCATGTTGTTCCCAGACCCTTACTTTCTCCCCTGCATGTGGAACTCACACGTATGCACCGCAATCCAAATGGACAATACCTCCTCAATGCCGCCTGCTTTAGTTCCTCCCACAATTTGGCCTACATCTCTAATTAGCACTTGGACCACAACCACACTCTGGATGCCATGGTCATCAGCTGATAATGTAACTTCCATGGGAATAGAAGCTGAGCTCCTATCTTAGTTACCACGGGAGCTCTGTACCTGCCACACTGCTCAACATGTCTTGATTGAGCTGTACTCATTTGGCCTTGCTGAAAAAGGGGGTGCCAGAGCCAGTGGTCATGGCTGCTGCCCAGACTCAGTCCCTGCTTCCCTTCAAGTCCCTTCTCCCAAAGTAGAATTATCTGCTTTTGGAAGCAAGTCCTCCCATGGACCAACTGTAGGGCACGGTAAGGAGAGAAAGAGATTAGCGCTTGGAAGAGGCCTAACACAGATCAGGGTCTTTTCTTGATCTGGGGGGCATGCCTGATAGGTGACAGTAATTATGAGACACACTCCACTGAGCACCCCTGCATGATACCTGTGGTACGGGCAGAGTTGTGTGCTGGGAACCAGCCCCCATGTCCCAACTGTCTCCAGTCCTCAAAGCCCCCAGAGGAATGCAAAGGAAGGAGAAGTGATAGTTATAGGCATACGCTTGAATCTGTAGTATTTATCAACACACACACACAGTGGGTGTAATGTAACTATTATTAGTCCCACATCCAAGGTAAGAACTGATGGCTGTGTCCCGCTCCAATTTTCTAGAGAACAAAAATGAGGCTCAGAGAGGGGAAGCCAAGAGCTCAAGACCATATAGCAAGTTAAAGCAGAAGACAAAGGCTTGGACAAGGCCCTGAGCGTGGGGACCTCTTGTGACCAGGTGAGAGTCACCCAGTTGACACATTGATGTTCTATCTCTACCTTTTTGTCTCTAGCTGCCCTCTCCTGCTTGTGCTCCACACCTAAATGACAAACTGACCACTGGAGCACTCCAACTGGGCACTTCTCAGGCACCTCAAAGTCACTCTGTCCCACTAAACTCACTCTCTTTCCCTCCCCCATACCAGCCTGTCCCTCACCCAGTTCTCAGGTGCCCCAAACCGGAAGTCATCTTAGCTACTCCATCTCTTTCACCCGTTCTTAAACACCTTGTGGGTCTGTCTGCTTCTCTGCCTCTGCTGTCATGCCCTAGTCCCTGTTCCCACCATTTCAACTGTCCCCCTGTCATAGCCTCCTATCTGGTCCCCTTGCCTCCAGCCTCACTCTTGCCAACGCTTTCTCCATCCATCAGCCAGAATGATCTTTGTAAACACCAGTGCCCCCTGCTTTAAAATTTCTCAGTGACTTCCTCTTGTTCCAAAGACCAAGTTCAAACTGCTGGTCTTGCCTTGATGCTTGTAATGACTGGGCCCTTCATCCCTCACTTTGCCTTCAATTAAATCTTATATGTGCTTCGGGTCTCAGTTGAATGTCACTTCCTCTGGGAAACCTTCCGACCCTATACCCATTCCCACCTTCGTCTTGCCGTGAAGGCTCTTGATGGCAGCTTCAGCACAGAGATAGAAAGTCCCAATGCACTGCGCCTCCAAGCGTGACGAGTCGAGCAGCGGCACAAGGCGCTGCAGGTCGTCAGGCCCACGGCCTTGGCTTGTGTCACTGGCGTCCACGAGGCAGCGGGCGAAGCGTCCGGGGTCCAGCGAGGCCACGAGCGGCTCTACGAGCGCCAGCGTGCCTGAGCGCTCTACCTCGCGCTCCACCTCCTTATTAGTTGCCAGCACTGCCACGGCGAGGCAGGCGTGCAGCCGCAGTAGCTCGTCCTCCTTGGAGAAGGCTAGCGGGAACAGCCACTCTGCAGCGCGCTTCTCCACCATACGCCGTTGCGCCGCCGCGCCACCGTGCATCGCGCAGTTAGCCAGCGCCAACGCACAGTGGCGCAGTAGCGACGGGTCGGTGCGACGGCACCAGAACAGTATGGCGTCGAGGCCGCCAGCCGCCACCAACCGCTGGCACGTCTCCTCCGAGTGCTTGAACATGTGCTCCAAGATGCCTGCCACACTGCGCGCCAGCTCTACCGGCTCGCGCTCCTTCGCCAGGTTGAGGATCACGCCCAGCCCGATGCGCGCCACCCGGTCACTGCAAGAGAAGGTGGGAGGAGGGAAGGCACGTTGCTGCCGCGGCCTGGATAGCTTGTCCCACCCCCTGGGGGGAACACTGTCTGGTCATTTACCCGCTCTGGGCCTCACTACTGACATAGGAAGTTTAGAGAAAAGCATTACCCTCCTTGCAGCGATCCCATCCTCACCTTGGAAATCTTATACAGAGTCGCTATGAGGCGGAACCGACTAGATGTAATTTAAGTACTGCCACCACAATCCTAAGGAGCTCTGGTAGTGTGGTGGTTACAAATCAGGCTGCGAACCGCAAGGTCAGCAGTTCGAAACTACCAGACGTTCCGCGGGAGAAAGATGAGGCTTTCTGCTCCCGAAAAGATTTACAGCCTCGGAAACCCTGTACAGGGTCGCTATGAGTCGGAACCGACTCCACGGCACATAACAACAACAACCATCTTAAGGAGCTCTGGTAGCACAATGGTTACGAGTCGTGCTGCTAACCTCAGAGTCAGCAGTTCGAAATTACCAGCTGATCCACGGGAGAAAGATGAGGTTTTCTGCTCATCTCTTCCTGGCCCCTCCTCTTTGAGAGGCAGAGTGTGTAGTGGGTAAGGGTTCAGCTCTAGAGCAGGCTACTACTGGTTTCTTCTCTCACTAGCTGTGTGGGAGCCGGCGCCTTCCTTTGTCTCAGTACCTCAGTTTCCTTATCTCATAAATGGCATATAAAAATACTTATCTGATTATATGAAGGAGCCCTGGTGGCGTAATGGGTTATCAGTTGGACTATTAACCTCAAGGTCAGCAGTTTGAATCAACCAGCTTGTCCATCAGGAGAAGGAGGAGGCTTGCTGCCCCCATAAAGATTTACAATCTAGGAAACCCTACACAGGGTGGCTATGAGTTGGAAAAGACTTGAGGCACACAACCACCAGCATCTCATTATATAAGAACTAATGGTGTTGTAGGGTATGTACTGGACTGCTACATACAAGGTTAGTGGTTCAACCCCACCAACTGCTTCTTGGAAACTTTATAAAGGGTCGTGTGAGTCTGAACCAGCTCAGTGGCACTTAAACAATTAAATAACCCATACCTGGCACATAGTGAAGACTCAATAAATGTCTTCTTAACATCACTTGAAGTTTTCCACACTTCTTGTTCTATGACTAAGGGTATTTATTCATTCAACTGACATCTACTGAAGACCTGCTGTGTGCCATGCACTGTGTTTGGGACTGGGGTTAAACAGGGGCTAAGACTGCTTAGGGCTTATATTCCATTTACATGGAGACAGATGATAAACTAGTGACCAGTGAACGAACAGTGATGACAGTAAAGCCACGTGATGTAATAGCGGGTGCTTGGGTGGAGGGATGTGTCTGAGGAGGGGCATCTGAGAGCTGTCTGAAAGCGTCTTTGAGCATAACAGGCCAAGAGAACAAGCGGGTAAAGACTTTGAGGACTGATGAGCTCAGCCAGTTTGAGGAATACAAAGAAAGAAAGAAAAAAAAACTAGAGATATTTGCAATTTTTAAATCAACAAAAAAGACTATGGCTTTTAGTAAGTTCAGGTCTGGAAATGAAGTTCGATTTTCAGCCTAACAATAGACCGGAAGTGTGGTGGCTCTGTAGTACTGGACTGCAAACCACAGGGTCAGCAGTTCAAGCCCATCAACTGTTCCACGAGAGAGAGATGAGGCTTTCTGCTCCTGTAAAAATTTACAACTGGTATGGCACAGTAGGATAAGCACTGGGTTGCTAACTGAAAGATCAGTAGTTTAAATCCACCAGCCACTTCTTGGAAACTTATACAGGGTTCCTATGAATCAGAACCGACTCGATGGCACTTAACAACAACAACAACAAAAGGAGAACAATAACACTAGTGATATATGCAGACTTAATAATCAAACATTTGAGACCAAAAGGAGAACATTTACCCAAGTACAAAGTTCAGAAGGAGTACGCACGTTAGGATAAGCACTGGACCATAAGGTCAGTTTGAACTGCAAAGTCAGTGTTCCAAACACACCAGGCAGTCTTCAGAAATGCTAAACATGGTCACTATGAGTCGCAACTGACTCAACAGCACTTAACAACAACAACAAAAAAAAAAACGTTTAGCAGTGCTAGGAAAGAAGGTATGGAAACAAAAAACAGGAGGAAGTGGGATAAGAGATGTTATATTGTGGGGATTGCAATCAATGAGATGAAACAAATCGTACATGAATTATCGTATGAAAAACTAATCTGTCCTATAAACCACCACCCAATTCACAATACAAAGTTAATTAAAAAAAAAAAATCAAAAAGGAGTTACTATGTAGAATATATACACATTCAAATCATTCAGTAAATGCAATAGAAAATAGGCAAAGAACATAAATAAGCAACTTACAAATGAGGAAATCCAAAATGTTAACAAGCAAATGAAGAGATGCTCTGACTCATTAGTAATCAGAGAAATGAAAATTCAAACAATAGCTATCATTTTACACCTATTGTCCAAATCCAAACCCACTGCCACCAAGTCAATTCCAACTCATCTAGACCCTATAGAACAGGGGTTCCAAGGTGATAATCTTTACAAATGCCAACTGCTACATCGTTCTTTTGTTTATGCTTCTTGTAGTTAAGTGCCATCCAGTCAATTAGACTTATTAAGTGCTGTTAAGTTGCTTCTGACTCATAGCAACCTGGTATAGGGTTTCTGAGAATCAGCTAATGGGTTTAAACCACCAACCATGTGGGGTTAGCCATCCAGTGCTTATCCTACAGTGCCACACCAAGACACTTTATACTTATTGTTGTGGTTGTTAAGTGCCATTGAGTCAGTTCTAACTCAGTTCTAACTCCAAGGAGCGAGTGGTGAATTTGAACCACTGACCTTGTGGTTCAAGCCGACCTTATGGTCAACTGCTTATCCTACAGCACCAGACCAGATTTCCTTATACTTATTTGTTGTTGTTGTGAAAAGTGGTGCAAATTTGAAGCTGGATAACAGGAAGGGTTGGGGAGTTGTGGGAATATGGACACCTTGAAACATGGAGGACAGAGGTGCAGTCTGGGAAAGTCAGTTTGGAAAACAGCTGGGACTATTTGGTGAAATTAAGGATACACACATCCCATGGGCTCCTATTCTATATCCCAAAGAGACTCTCACACAGTTCCACAAGGGCAGGCAGACAAGGATGTCCAATACAATGCTATTTATGGTGTGTGAAAGTTGGAGGCAATCTGGGAGAACAGAGAAGTAACATGGATAGGTGCCCACCCTGCAGTATTATGGAGCAGTTACAAGTGACTAAGTAGATGATATCACAGCAATATGAAGAACCTTAAAAACATAACCCTGAGTGGAACAAAGTGAGAAACAGAATGTACTATGTGGCATAGCACCCTCTATGTAAATTAAACACACACACACACACACAAAAAAACAATTGTTTTGCAGGAACACAAAAAAAGACACATTAATATGTACAGTGGAATGGTTGCTTATTGGGCTAATTCAGGAAGATGGCAAGGGGCCTTAGTCAGGAAGAGAAGGGAGATACCATTCCAGGCATGGATGTATGCAAAGACTTAGAGGTCTTTGGGAACTGTTTACACTTCAGTGTGGCTGAGATGGAGGGCTCAAGGGGAAAGTGGAGAAAGAGATCAATCCTGGTGACCTTTGGAGCAACTTCAAGGCATTATTTTATCTTGATGGCAAATGGGAGTCATTGAAAGGCTTTAAGAAGGGGAACGTGGCCTGGTCACATGTGGATTTGTAGACACTCATTTTGGCTGATGTGGGGAGGACAGGTCAAAGGGAGAAAACTTGGAAGCCAACAGAGCCAAACTCTCAGCAGAGACAACCTCCCTTTCTGCCTCTTTGATCTCCAAAGGTGAGGCTAGCCTCAGAGACTTAGAGGCCCAGCCAGCCTGTGACTTTGGGTCTACACTTTGTTGTTATGTGCCAAGGAGTCAGTTTCGACCAATAGTGTACAAGGTTTCCTTGTACAGGGTTTCCGAGGCTGTACAGGGTTTCCGAGGCTGTAAATCTTTACGGGAACAGAATGCCTCATCTTTCTCCCGTGGAACAGCTGGCATGCACTTTAAAATTCAGCAAATTCTCATTTTCCTAAGACTTAACTGAGGACTGGTCAAAGAAAGGGCTTGCTCAGGAACATCATTTCAGAGTTATGACTTCATTCTGAATCTCTTGATTCCTCCCCTAGCCCTTGCTTTCACTATACATCTGGCACCTCCAGAGTTGAACTGTGTACTTGCTCTGAGCACTATTTACTTAGCCTTTAATTCTTCTGCAGTCTGAGAGGCTGTGTTAGTGTTGCTAAATGTATAGCATTTCCAAGGAGTGGATGGTGGGTTTGAGCAGCTGACTTTGCAGTTCAAATCGACCTTGCGGTCCAGTCCTTATCCTACAGCACCACACTAGGACTTTTCGTTGGCCCTGGTACCACTGGGATAGGAACCAAGGATCTCCTGTTTACTAGACAGGTGCTTTAATCAACTAATTGGTGAAATGGGCACATACATTGAAGTCACACACACATGGGTTCAAATCCTTGCTCCAAAGGAGGAGGAAATTTGTATATATACCATACAACAAAATCAGTTGTCACCAAGTTAATTCCAACTCATAGTGGTTCCATGTGTGCTACAGAGTAGAACTCTGTTACATAGGCTTTTCAAGGTAGTGATCTTTCAGAAACAAATCACCAGGCCTTTCTTCTGAGGTACTTCTAAATGGGTTTAACCTCCAACCTTTAGTTAGTAGCTGCATGCTTAACCATTTGTGCTATGCTGGGACTCCTTCTGCCATTAAGTGCTGTTGAGTTATTTCTAACTCATTGTTGTTAGGTGCCGTCAAATCGGTTCCAACTCATAGAAACCCTCTGCACAACATAACAAAACATTGCCTGACCCTGCACCATCCTCACAACTATTGTACTTGAGCCCATAGCTGCTGCCACTGTGCCAGTCCACCTCACTGGGACTCTTCCTCTTTTTCTCTGATCCTCCACTTCACTAAGCAGGATGACTGGTCCCTCCTGATACCATGTCTGAAGTATGAGAGATGAAGTCTTACCATCCTGGCTTCTAAGGAGCACTCTGGCTGTACTTTTTCCAACAAAGACCTGTTTGCTCTTCTGGCAGTTCATGGTACCTTCAATATTCTTCTACAACACCACAAATACATCAAATACATCAATTCTTCTACAATCTTCCTTACATATTGTCCAACTGTTCTGAACCATAGTGACCCTTTATAGAGTTACCAAGCTGTACATCGTTGCAGGAGCAGAAAGCCTCATCTTTCTCCTTCAGAGACAGCTGGTAGGCTCTTGTGGTTTACAGTCTAATGCTTATCATAAGAGCCACCATGCTCCCCAGGAACTCTTTACATATGTGCAAACATGTGTATTCTTATACATACATATACAAGCACCTGTATGTGCACAGTCTCTCTAGAACAGGGGTTGGGGACATCCGGCCCACAGGCTGCATAAAGCCTACAAAGTCATTTCGTCTGGCCCTACCAAGGAAACCGCAGTTTCAACCATCACATTGTTGTTGTTGTTAAGGGCCATTGAGTCAGTTCCAACCCATAGCAACCCTGTACAGGGTTTCCGAGGCTGTAAATCTTTACAGGAGCAGAAAGCCTCATCTTTAGTGAGTTAACTAAATGTTTGACCAAATATAGCAGAGTAATTCTAAAGCTGATAATTTTGTATGGCCTGTGAATGATATTATAAATTTTGGCAGGAAAAAGGTTCCTCACCCCTGCTCTAGAAGGATATGGAAGAAACTTGTAATAGTGGTTTGCCTCCAGGGAGAGGCTCTAGGTGGGGAAAAAAGAATTTTTCATTGTATATATGTTTGTACTTTTTGAATTTATGTGCAATAGTTTTCTGGTGTTTTAAAGCTTGTCTCCACGTATTCATTGGTATTATTTGGAAAACCTCTGAGGTTATATTCTTTAAAGTTCCCTGATGGGGATGGCCTATGAATTTAGAGAGTTGCAGTCCGGAGGGACCCTGACAGTTGTGAGGCCTGTTGGGCTTCTCCTGTTGTTTGGCAGTTGTGAGCTAGGTTCCTGGGTTGTGGGTGCAGTTGCACCTGGAGAAGAAGAAAGCTGGAGGTTACACACTGATAGAAGAATCCTTTTTAAAAGGAGGAAAAGGTTTCATAGACAATTTCTCAGTGGGCTGGCCCTTCTCCCCTGCTCCCCTCCCACCCACACACTTTTCTAGCTCCCTTTTAAGCAACCAGGCCCAAAGACACTCTCTTTGGAAAGATTTTGATCTTGTCCAAGCAGTGCTCTGTCCTTGGTCCTGAAGCAAGCAGCATTCGCTCATTTCTTGGGACAAGGGACACGGGTTTACAATTCTGAATTAGATGAAGATTGTATTTTCTACTTTGAAAAATGCCAGTTCTGTTTCATTTTGTAACTTTCTACAGTGCTGGATGCATCCACTACCTGGGTGCTCTAGTCGTAGCCCCACCACACCCAACAAGCACCCACTACACTTGCTAGACCTCCAAATTCATGGCATCAGATGTTAAATGGGAGGCTAATGATAAGCAGATTCCTTGCCCTCCCAAGCTAAATTGCTTCATTCATGTATTTCTGAATTTGTATCATTTCCATCAATCACAAGACTATTTTTCATTTTGAAAATGGCAAGGAATTGTGCCCCTACCCACTCTCATCTCATCACGCAGTGTGAGAACTGTATGAACTGACAGTAATCCTTCCACGACCCATCTAGCCAGAAGGACCCAAGAATTCAGCATGACAGCAATGGTCTGCCCTGGCATCAGGGGGAGGGAAATTGAGTCCTCAGGGGTCTTTGTACTCCAGAGGTGATCCTAAGAGACAAGCGAAAGAGTGGCAACCAAACTTAACTTTTCTGAGTCCCTGCAAGTTGCAAATAGTTAACATGCTGCCAGTTGAAAGGTTGGAGTTTGTAGTCCACCAAGTGGTGATCGACTTCTGAAAAATCGGTCATTAAAAATCGCATGGAATGTAGTTCTACTCTTATACACAGGGTTGCCAGGAATCGGGGTTCACGCAACAGCAACTGGGTTGCTTTGGTGCTGTATCTCAGCACTAGGTAGGAAAGGGGGGAGAAAACACATACTGTTTTGTGAGCCTAGCTCTATGCCTCTATTTTCTCTTCCCCTACCCATTTATCCCAGTAGAAAACCTTCTGTTTCACATCATCAGTCACAGGGTGAGATCATTTCTGATCTGTTACATGAAGGAGGATGCAGGAAGTGGATTGGGGTTGATGTGATGTAAGTAACCTTTAGGCCAGTATTTGTTTCAGGCTGGGAGAGGACTGAGGGGAAGGCCTTCCCATTCTCCACCCATCTGAACATTGTGTTTCTTTCTCCTCCCAGTGGGGGTACAATGGGTGAAAGGTAGCACAGAAAACCAACCAGGACTGTGCAGAAGAGGGTTGTGGAGTTAGAGGGGCAATGGCAATAAAGTATCATCTCCATCCACAGGAGTTGGGACAGGTAGGGACCTACTCCTGTCTTCCTCTTCCTGTCCCCAACCCCCAGCTCACTAGCCCTGGGAGCAAATCCTGGCTGCATTATGAATTCACGCTGTGATGCTGAGCAAACCATTAAACTTTCGATCCTCCGTTTTCTCATCTGTAAAATGGATATGCTGATCTCTAACGTGCAGTGCAGTAGCAAAGTAAAACGTAGTAAAAGTACAGTACAAGGCATACGGGACATCTAGCCGCCAGACAACCCTTGCCGCTCCCATATCCCGCGGCGCTGTCCCCCAGCCCAGCATCCTCACCGGTTCTCGGCCACCAGGATCTGCTCCAGAAGGCGCGCGGCCTGCACGCGTGTTTCCAGCTCGGACTCCTGCAGCAGCCTCAGAAGCAAGTCGAGGCCTCCGTCCAGGCGGATAGCATCGCACAGACCCTGAGCCACCTCGCGGCCCACAGCCGGCAGCAGCCAAGCCTCTTCCACCAGCTGGAAGACCTCGGCCAGGCCCGCGCCCATAGCCCGCGCTCCACCTGCCTGCTTCAGCTCGGACAGCGCCTGCTGCAATTCAGGCAGCGCGCGCTCTAGGGCGCTCTGCACCTCGGCGCCCACCCCGGGCGATACCTCGCGGGGCCCACGACCGCCTGCGGCCCACCACGGGCCAGCACCACCACCTTTGTCCGGACCCGGCACCGACAGCCGCTCAGCTCCTGGCCGTGGGCCCGACATGGCGAAGAAGCGACACAGCTTGTAGGCGGAGAATAGTAGCGTCAGGACCATGGGCGCGGGGCTGCGGGGGACATCCCCAGTTTGGAGGGACGGGGTCAGACGGGACGACCCGGGACCACGGGGGGCAGGGCGACTGGAGAGCTGACAAGAGGAAGAAGACTCAGGAGCGAGAGATGGAGAGAAAGGCAAGGGCGCTGGCTAGAAGTTTGGGGGAGGGGTAAACACAGGATCTGGGTGGAGAGGCTGGGGAAGAGGTTGAAGGCCCAAATGCAAGAGGTGGGAGGGAAAAGGTAATCCGGAAGCGAAGGATGGACCTAAACGCTAGAGCGTCGAGGAAACTGCGGCTGAAACAAAGCGCTTCTCCAGCTTCACAGAGTTGCTCTGCGGAAGCCCCGCCTCTTGACTCGCAGGACACCTCCTCCATCGCCCGCTCAGTCACGTCCCTGTAGCCTGCCCCAGCCACCTCCATACCCCGGCCGGGCCTCCTCCCTCAACTGCATCCACGCTCCGCATACAGAATGCAGGGGGAGGGGATGGAAGGACGAGGACTGTCTGGTTTTCTGACGCTGAGACAACACCAATTAGTGTGCCTCTTCTCTTGTTAGCTTCCCTGGAGTCGCCCCCACTCATGATGACCCTGTGTGTTGCTACAAGGGTGACCCAAGTGGTTTGCAATCAGCTGCTAACCTAAAGTTGGCAATTCAAACCTACCCAGCGGCTCTGCATAAGAACAGTCTGGCAAACTGCCCCGGTAAGAATTAACCAAAACCTGTACCAGTGAGTAAATTCTAACTCATAGCGACCCTATAGCGTTTCGAATGCTGTACGTCTTTACAAAAACAGACTGCTGCATCTTTCTCTAGTGCGGTGATTGGTGAGTTTGAACTGCCAATCATTTGGTTAGTAGCTGACCAATGTGCTACCAGGGCACCCAAGGAAACCCTATGGAGCAATTCAACTCTGTAACACGTGGGTCCAAATAGATTACACAGTAACAATGGGTTTGGGGTTTGGGGGTAATCTTTAAGGAAGCAGTTTGCCATGCCTTTATTCTGTGGAGGTGCCCGGTGGGTTTAAACTGACAACCTTTAGGTTAGCAGCCAGTTGCAAAACCAAAACACCTCGGTACCTCTTCCCTTACTTCTTGTTACGTCAGAGGCTATAAGTCTTCATGGAGCAAGGAGTGGCTGGAGGGCTCAACTACTCAGTGTTTATCCTGCACAGCCATCACACTCCCCTTCCCTTACTTTGTTGTTATTGTTAAGTGCCATGGAGTTGGTTCCCACTCATAATGACCTTGTATAGGTTTCCCAAGGATCGGCTGGTGAGTTTGAACCATGAACCTTGCTGTGCAAATGACCTTGCAGTCCAGCGCATTAATCCACAGCGTCACACCAGGACTCCTTTCCCTTACTAGTGGTTTGAAAATCAACCCAGTTGCCTTGAGTGGAATCTGACTTATGGAGACCCCATGTGTTTCTGAATTGGGTCTTCAAGACTTTGATTTTTTGGAATCAGACTTCCAGGTTTTTCCTGAGGCACCTCTAGGTGGATTTGAATCGCTAACCTTTCAGTTGGTAGTCAAGCACTTTTTTGTCACCCATTACCTCCTATTAGTGGCTACAGCAATCATAATAATGACTCTGTACAACTCTCAAGGCCGTTCTAGTGTGGCGCTGTGGATTAATGCACCAGACTGCAAAGCCATTTGAACTACAAGGTTGGAGGTTTAAGCTCACCAGCTGCTCCTCGGAAACCCTATACAGGATCGCTATGGATCAGAATCGACTTGACAGCATTTCACAACAACAACATACCTATTAAGACTCATGACATCTCTGTGGGGCAGGGTTAATGTTCCCATTTTACAGCTGAAGCAACTGAAACTCATAGAGAAGACATTGCCCAAAGTCACACTCCTCTCTAATTACAGAACAGAAAAAGTCAGCTAGAAGCTGGCATCCTATGCCGGTGGGCATCTTCTGGGGATTATACTTCTCATGAGAATATAAAAATGTGATGGACTAGGCCACTCCCACTCTTTACAGATGGGGAGACTGAGCCTGGGAACATGCAATGGCCAGCCCGGGATTGGTGAATTCACGGAAGACTCGGAATCAAATCCTGTCCACATTATTCACTCAGTGCCCTGCTCTGTGAAGACCAGCTTGGGAAAATCAATGCATCCAAGAAATGAAACTTGGTTCTTTTGTGATTAAAACAACAGAAAGAAATTCCCTAGAGTGCTTACCATCTCTCCTTCCACTGCCCTAAATATACTAAATATACAAAAAAAAAAAAAAAAGGTGAGCCACCCACCTAGGGATGCACATGATCAAACAAATCATGGATCAATAACCATTTACAGAGAGAGAATGTGGGGCTAACCCAGACATTAGACACTGTCTGCTCTAGTTCCTGTGCTTTCCCAATACCTCATGAAGCAAGTATGATTAGTTCCATTTTACTGAAAAGAAAACCAAAGCTCAGAGAGGCAAAGCAATTTGACTAAGGTCATAATAAGTGTGGATCTTCTTTCTGACATCCAGATCCCCTGTGCTAGTCACCCTCCTGAAATGACCCTGAGCTTGGCAAGAATCTCATTTCCCAGCTCTCTCGGGCCCTGAGTTCCGGGAATGTGACACTTTGCAGCAACCTAGGGATTCTGGGCAGGTTACTGGGGGCTGGAGGTTGAGCAAACAGAATGGCAGAGAGGGCAGCCCTTTGGTCAGTCCCTCCCTCTTCCCCTCCCTCCCAGATTCCTCCTCTCATTCCCTTCTTCCTGAATCAAAGCTGAGACTTCAGGGAGCTCAGAGACCAGCTTCCCAGGCCTGTGGCTGGAGGCCCTGCCATGGCACCCCCCAGACCCCTTCTGATACTGGCCCTGCTGTCATGGGCTGTTCTGGCTGACCAAGGTGCAGGAGGATGATCATGACCATCTGGGTCAATGTGGGGTGGGCAAGGGTAACCTGGGCTTGGCCTTGCCAACTGACACCCCGTTCTCACAGAGTCCTGCAAGGACCGCTGCACTGAGGGCTTCAACGAGAACAGGAAGTGTCAGTGTGACGAGCTCTGCTCTTACTATCAAAGCTGCTGTGCTGACTACATGGCTGAGTGCAAGCCCCAAGGTGCGTCTAGAGGCAAGGTGGGTGGGCATGGAGTTGCCCCTGCAGCTGGAGACTCATACTACCGTCTCTGTCTGCAGTGACTCGGGGGGACGTATTTACTCAGCCAGAAGATGACTATGGAATCTATGAGTACCATGAGGTGACCAAAGACAACACCAGTGTCCACATACAACCTGAGAGCCCCACTCAGAGCCCTGGGCTGCTCGATTACACAGAGGGTCTTGAATCTGAGCAGGCGTTTCTAAAGCCGGAGGAAGGGACCTCAAGTCCTGAGGCAGTGACTTTAGAGAGATGGACCAGCAACCCAGAGATCTCTGAGTCCCCAGCAACGGAGGAGCTCTGCAGTGAGATGCCTTTTGATGCCTTCACAGACCTCAAGAATGGTTCCCTCTTTGCCTTCCGAGGTGATTTTGAGGGCAGTTCTTGGGGGTAGGGGTGTGCTCCAGGAGTGTCCCCTCTCACAGAGCCTCCCCACCTCCAGGGCAGTACTGCTATGAGCTTGATGAAAATGCAGTGAGGCCTGGCTACCCCAAGCTCATCCAAGACGTCTGGGGCATTGAGGGTCCCATTGATGCTGCCTTCACTCGCATCAACTGTCAGGGGAAGACCTATTTCTTCAAGGTGCCAGACTAGAGCCTGTGAGATCAGGGTAGAGGACTTCTAGGGAAGGGTCCAGAACTATTGTGTCCAGGGCCAGGGTAGGCAGGAATGCTGGTTGGATTCCGGGTCCTGTGGGTAACTGGCTGGGGCTCTGTGAGGATAGACAGGACAGTCTGGGGTTCTTGGTTCTGGTCAGCAAGCCTAGAGTTGGGGATAGCTGTCTAGCCAGCTGCCTCCTCATCCTTCTCCACCTTCACTACCCCTTAGGGTAGCCAGTACTGGCGCTTTGAGGATGGTGTTCTGGACCCTGACTACCCTCGCAACATCTCTGAAGGCTTCATGGGCATCCCAGACAACTTGGACGCAGCCTTCGCCCTCCCTGCCCATAGCTACAGTGGCCGGGAGCGGGCCTACTTCTTCAAGGGTACTCAGGGAGAGGGTGGGGAAATGATCAGGCAATGGAGTAAACTTGGGTTTCCTCTGCACTTCGCTGAGGTTCTGTCAGGAGTTCCAGTCCCACTCATGCCACCCTCCCTGCTTCCCAGGGAGACAGTACTGGGAGTACGAGTTCCAGCAGCAGCCCAGCCAGAAGGAGTGTGACAGCAGCTCTACGTCGCTTGTGTTTGAGCACTTTGCCCAAATGTATCGGGAGAGCTGGGAGAACATCTTTGAGCTTCTCTTCTGGGGCAGATCGTTTGGTACCTCAGGAGAATTTGGGTCCCCTGGGTAGGGAAGTGTTGGGCCAAGGGGGCTGTGGTTGTGGAGCTATTGATCAAGAGCTGTTTGTTCAGCCCAGACTTTGCTTCTGTTGACCTTTGGGGAGTGACTTGGCTCAATCTGGACCCCAAACTTTGAACTTTGTCTAGCAGTTATGGACACAGCCAACAGAAGTTAGCGTGCTACTAGGAAGGTCTGGAGAGTGGGAAGAGGCAGACACGTAGGGAAATGATGGAAGGAGGCTGGGGAAAGGCCATGGACTAAAAGTTGGAGGCCTGGGTGCTGGGCTCGGCCACTAGCAGATAAGGCACAGCTCAGCTCCCCGGCCTCTATTAACTCCTTCCCTGTCACAGGTGGTGCCAGCAAACCCGGCTTCATCAGTTCCGACTGGCCTGGGGTGCCAGGGAATGTGGATGCCGCCATGGCTGGTCGCATCTACATCTCAGGCTTCGCCCCTCGCTCTTCTGGGACCAAAAAGCTAAAGTCTACACATCGCAACCGCAAACGCTACCGGTCTAGGTCTCGTGGTGGTCGTAGTCGAGGCCACAAGTCACGCCGGCTATCCCGGTCACCTTGGCTGTCTTGGTTCTCCAGTGAGGAGACTGGGCTAGGAATGCACTATGATTACGACCTGGACTGGCTGGTGCCTGCCTCCTGCGAGCCCATCCAGAGCGTCTACTTCTTCTCGGGAGGTGGGAGCCCCTGCCATTCCTGTAGCTGGTCTAGCCCCTGAGCGTGACCCCAGAAAGCCAGGCCCCAAGTCTTTGACTACGCCATGTCTCTTCACTTATCCTTCCAGGAGACACCTGGGTCTTCTCTCTCCTGGCAGGAGCGGGCTTGACAAGGTCTCACACACCTTCTCACATCCTCTCTTCCAGACAAATACTACAGAGTCAACCTTCGCACGCAGAAAGTGGACACCGTCAACCCTCCCTACCCACGCTCCATCGCCCAATACTGGCTGGGCTGCCCAGTTCCTGGTCGCTCATAGGAGCCCCAGTCTACATAGCTAAGCCCTCCATAGTACTCTCCTCCCGCTTCAATAAAGCTTCCTTGATCCTGAGTTTCAGACTGCTGTCCTGACTGGGGTGGGCAGTCTGGTAAGGGAAGGGAAGCTGAGTTGTCATGGTGGGCTGGGGGCCTTTCTATGTGTCCAGCCCATGCTAGCTCAGGCCAGCTCATGAACCCAAGAAGTGGTGAGCTGGGGAGGATTCTCTGAGAGCCAGCCCTTCTCCTGTGCTAAGCAGCAACACCAGAAACTCGGCAGATACTTGAACACCTCTTGTGATGGCCAGAAGTTCAGGCTGCCGCTCCCAGCCCTGGGTGTTTGTTTGCCCCCTGCAAGTTGACTAGGGTCTTGAAGAAGAGAGAAGAGGCAGGAGTTCTGGTTTTTGTTTTTGGCTTTTCCTGAACCTGGAATCCAGAAAGCTAAGACTCCTGAGCTCCTAGTCACTGTTCTCCCTCAAACCCATCCCTTTTGTTCTTTGATGTCTGTCTTGAGTCTTGGATGGCGAGACAGTAAGGTTAGAGGAAAGAAGCCAGACAGTCTCCTCCCTGTGGAAGCCTTCAGCCTCCATCCTGCCTTCAGCAGACCCTGAAGCCCCTGCCCCTCCTTTCCATCCCTCAACAAACTTCCCCTCCGGTCACCAACTCTGTCTGGCGACGGAGCTAGTAAAAGAAGAAGAGCCAGTGAGCCATGCCAGGACTGTGCCCACACCATACACCTCAGTTCAGGTTTTTATCTTGCCACGCCTCTGAGGGAGGGGTTTACAACCCAAGGGGGTGGAGTGGGGCAGTATTGAGGCTTATAAATTGAGGAAGTGAACTTCAAATGTAGCCCTTCTCTTAGAAAGGTGGCCTGGGGGACTTGGAGGGAAAAGAGCATTGTAAAAACATAAACCTTACTTAAAAACCACCCATTGCACCTGAGGAAGCATAAGGCTAATGCAGGGAGGTGACTGCCTGGCTTGACTGCCACTGGCCCCCAGGTCGTGCCCAGGGACTGGATCGCCACCAGAAGAAGAGGACCACCTTTAGCAGAGGGCAGTTGCTGGAGCTGGAGGGTGAGCTTGCAGCTGCCTTATCCTGACATCAGTTCTTCTGATTACCTGTCTCCCTAAGGCCAAGATCCAGGGCAACTGTGACCTCATCTCAGGCCAGGGGTACCCACTTGCACATCCAGCTTTTGAGTTTAACCCTGGACCCTTCTCTTTGAATATATGGCCTCTAAGTTATACTCCTTCTGTTGTTGGGAGAGTGAATGCTGGACTCAGAATAGACTCCCTCTTCTTCCCTGCCAGGTGTCGTTCCAGAACCAGTGGGCCAAGAGAATAAAAAACAGGAGCCGAAAAGGCCTAAAACCGAGTGAGCCTGCCCCTGAATTCTCATTCTCTTCTCCCACACAACCTCCAGCAGCCCTGAGAGCCCCACAGACTGAGCCAGAATGACTGACTGGTGCTTCAGGGGCCCACATGTCTTCAGAGCATGCAACAACCCAGACCTCACTGGGCAGCCTGTCTGACCTCATCTAGGCCTCGGCTGTTGTCACCAACCTGGACCACTTCTAATCTGGGCTTGCAAGACCCCTCTAACTTCTCTAGCCCACTTTAGGCCACCCCTTCCAGGACTGAGAAAAGTAGATCCCCTTCTCCTTCCTTTAACAGGTGGAGACTACCACAGATGTGGGGTGGGGGTGGGTGCAGCAGAGATGGGTTCTGGTATCACGGTCATCTGTAAGACCAACTAATCTCCAAATAAAACCCCAAATCTTAATCTGGATTGTTGTGTGATGCAAATAAATGGCGAGGGGAGCCTTTTGCTTTAGAGATTGATCTCTATCACCTAATCACTAAATAGGACTGAGTTCCACACAGATCCTAGGTGGAGACCTTCTGCTGGGCTTAGAAGGCAAGTTACTTGGTGGGCTTGGGGCTCTGGCTGACAGATCCTGGGGCAATGGGAGCGTCTGCTAATACATCTGTTCTCAATCCCTCTGGTTCCCCAGCACTGCAGCTGCCTCCACTCTAGAGCGGCTCTGCTATGTAAGCCTGGCAAGTCTCTCAAACAAGCTTGAAAAACAAGGATGTTAATACTTGTCTCCTCTCCGTTTGTGGAACGAGATGGTGTAAGTACAGTGTTCACAGGGTGTGGAGCACACAATCTTAACATTAGTTTCCTTTCTGTACAGCACGCCAGGAGAAAGTGGGCTGGTCCTCTCCCTGGGAGAAACTACGGTGTAGTGAGGCAGGGTGGCTGAGAAGACAGAGCACCTTTCTCCGTGATGGGAACAATGAGATCCCAGTTCAAACTCAGTCTTTGCAGAGAAGGTCTCTAGCACCATAGCCTTTTCCTCCTCATTAAGCAGGGGCTAGAGCTTTTCTCCCTCTGTCCCCAGAAGCTAGCACAGTGCCTAGCTGTAGAGACCTCAGGGGGTGCTCAGTGCTGCTGGCTTGTAGGTCACGCAGAGCTACAGCCACAAGTAGTCCTGCCCTCAAAGATATGAGGTCTGCTCTCTAAGATTTCTTCCAAGGGAAACCCAGGACATTGGAGGAATGTAAAACCACACTGTGCAGGTCCAGGTAAGCAGTCATGAATCTCACAAACCTTGAATGTTTAACTCAGTTGAAACCACTGCAGGTTACTTGAAACTCTAATACGCTGCCTCAATTTTCTTCTCACAGCTGACATCTCTTTAACCTATAGAAACCCTAAGATTTCTCAACAAAGTGATCTATGTGGAATTTTTGTTAAGTGCCACTGAGTTGGTTTTGACTCATAATGATGCTGCATAGGATTTGAGGAGTGGCTGGTAATTTTGAACCATCCAACCTTGCGGTCCACTGCTTATCCCACAGCGCCACACCAGGACTCCTATAGTGGAATGTTATGTGCCCTGGAGTTGGTTCTGACTCATAGCGACCCTGTACAGGGTTTACGAGGCTGTAAATCTTTACAGGAGCAGAAAGCCTCATCTTTCTCCCACTGAACAGCTGGTAGTTTCAAACTGCTGACCCTGAGGTTAGCAACCCAATTTGTAACTACTATGCTACCTGAGCGCCATCTATAATGGAATAGAAGGGAATAAACTTTGCCTTCCTTTTAGGTATAGTACTGCTCTGAAGGCTCCAACTTACTATGTATCAAGAAGAAACTGGCAAGCACTATAGAGTAAATGTCTAGTGACCTACTGGGTGCATAACTGAAAAAGTGTTTGGGGTGGGGTGGGGTGGGGGAGCAAAGACCACAGGAGTTCATACTGTGAACAAACAGATAAGGTATACCATTAGGACTGTGGAGGCTTGTGTGTTGCTGTGATGCTGAGGGCTATATCACTGTTACTTTACATACCAGCAGGGTCACTCATGGTGGAGAGCTTTCAGCAGTTTCCAGACAAAGACAGACAAGAAAGAAAGGCCTGGTGATCTGCTTCTGAAAATTAGTTAATAAAATGCTATGGATCACATCAGGTTGGGAGGCACTCAAAATACAAAGTGGCAGCAGCAGTAGACTCAACATACCAATGATCACAACGCTGCCACAGGACTGGGCAAGGCTTTGTTCTGTGTACAAAGTCAGCATGCGTGAGAGCTAACTCGATGGCAACTTACAAGCACTGGGAGTGGGGCTCTGAAGATCTTTGTGCCATTTGCTGTAGGATTTGAAATAAGAAAACACTGGGTACAATAAATATTTATTGGACAGATAACTAATACTAATAACCTTTTAAGTGCCTTTTACAGATTCTGTCATTACAAAACTAACGTTAAGTTCTTACAAGTACAACGTTACAGAGACTTCAGGACAACCTAGGAGTCTATCAGATGAAGGACCACAAACCAGTCATTTTATGTCTCTCAGCCTTTTCTTTTCTTCTGGAAAAGGAGCCCAAATAACTTCTTTGTGAAGAACAAAGGCAACCAGGTCACAGTCAACTGTGAACATTTCTTGGAATTTTTTATATTCACCAAAACATGTTTAAGAACCCACATAAGATATCCTACATTAGACTTATATATAACAGTATGTATACTCAGAGTCACATATGTAGTGAAATCTGAAAATAGTCCATGTCTACAGATAACAGCTCTCTTTATTAGTTGAGACAATCTCCCCACCCCACACACAAACACAAAAAATTTTGCAACTTAAACAGACAAAAACAGTTTTGCCATTTGGATTGTTTTTTTCAATTTTGGAGGCAGAACAAAGGATAATGGGAAGGAATGTTGGTGAATGGTAGGAAATCAGACACAGGCAAGCAGAAGGAAGAGAAAGAGAATGAAGATCAACGTGACAATCCTGAAAGGTAGCTGCCTTGATTCCAGTCTCACAACCTATACCAACTGCTCTTTCTCTTGTTCAGTGTCCTCCGGTCAGTCCCTCTTTCAGCACAAACCGGAGAAAGAAGATTCTGTTTTCTTGGGACCTTTTGATCTGTATTCCACGTCTATATCATGGCACATGTACAAAGGAAGACAACAGATTTGTGCACTTGGGCAAGTTCAAGGCAGTATGGCCTACTTCTGGGAAGGCCTGGATCCCACCTTGGCAGTGCTCAGAATGGACTGGAAAAGGCAGATGGAGCAGCAGATTCTTTGAGTTTATAGATGTGTAGCCTGAGTCCCTTTCACTTTTCCCTCTGGAAATTCATGGGGCTAGACTCCACATAAGAATAGCAGCCCTCTGATTTACGGGAGTTTAGAACAAAGAGCCTAATGGGCTGACACAGTCAGTGATAGGTAGCTGGGAGCACAAAGCTTCCCCATACCTTTTCGAGACTTTGACGATGAAACACCAGTTACAGCTCTCCCAACTCGCCTTCCATAGCCCGTACCATGACATACAGCTCAGCCAGACCCACCACAGAGGCGACGATCAATGCAGCCAGCACCCGCTGGGAAGGAAGGAAGACCAGACTTAGGGGATATAGGCTTGTACTCAACTCTGCTGGCCTAACACCTTTATCAAGGATGGAGAACCCCCTGACCCAGTCCGTCAGTTTGGGAGGGAGAAGACAGAATCTGGCTTTTCTTGGGGTTATAATCCACCCCCATGAATGTTAGGAAGCATACATGCTCCTTAGTTAATTTCATAAATGTTTATTCAATTTCTGACCTATGTAAGGCATACCCCCTCCCTTTCCCATTAAGAGTCCCTTCTGGGGTACCCTGCCCTACCCAGTGCCTACTCACCGAGGCCATTTCTGTGAAGATATACTGACTTCCAAGGTAAGCGCAGGCAAACGCAGCTACCACCGTGACAATGAAGTTGAAGATGGTGATGACTAGAGCCTTCACTGACCTCACTTTGAGGAGGAGCCCAGAGAAGAAATCTTTAGGTCAATGTCCTCTAGGGGCCCCTCTGATCTCATGGCTACCTCCCGCATTAACTGGGATCCTCTCAGAGCATGCTCGAAAAGTGTGATGGTTAAAGTTATGCATCAACTTGGCAGGGCCCCGATTCTCAGTGATTTGGCAGATGTTATGTAATCATTCTCCTTTTTGTGGTCTGGTGTGACTGCCGAATCAGTTGAAAGGGGAGTTTTCTTGGGGGTGTGACTTGCACCCAACATATATGGCTGTTCTGGAAAAACACTCTCTCTTGACTGTATTCACCTCTTCATCCTGACCTCCAGTTCTTGGGCTATGAGCTAGCTGCCTGCTGCCCAACCTGCATATTTTTGGGTTTGCCATCCCCTGCAACCACATGAGTCAGGAGAAACCTCCAACCAGCAGTTGACCCATGGATTGAGATTTGCAAGCCTCCACTACTATGTGATCTATTTCTTTGATATAAAGCTTTCTCTATGTACTTATAGATACACTTCACTGGGTTTGCTTCTCTAGAGAAGCCAGACTAAGTTTCAACCTAGAACACTGGGGTAGGAGGAGTGCCATGATGCATCCCAGGGAGAGGTTTTAGCATGCTGGTTTCCTAAGCCTCACCTTGCTTTCCTAGGTCACTGAGAGTCCCACCATGCCTTGAATCCTGTTGAAAAGGAAAAGCAAAGGATTTTCAAATGGAAGCACACAGGCAGCCCCCTAAACACTCATTTGCCACTTGTCAGTTTGGCTCAGCTCTCTCTATTCCCTTACACATTCGCTGTGTCTTTTCCATGGATTATTTTTTTCTAGAACCAACCTGTCTCTTTTCTGGACCACAGAAAGGACATAAGCTCCAGTAACCATCTCCCCTTCTCCTGTTCTAGGGAAGGAGCATGCCAAAGGACAGTAGGGAGCCCTGTCAAAGAAAGGCTCCAAGATTCGCCTGCCTTTCCTCCAACCTCACCTCTATAACTATTATGAATCAGTCACCATTTGAGTGAATTGTACATATACTTGGTAAATAAGTAGCACAGAGTGGCTATGAACTCTGAGTAGTATTAAGTTTCATGGTTGTTTTTTTTTCCTTTCTGTACCTTTTCCCAGTGTAGAGCTGCCCTTACCTGGCAGGTGACATTACGTGTGATCCGCTTATATTCCTCATTGGCCAGCTGTATCTTAATCTTCTCCAACCGGGCAACTAACTCTGGGTTCTGGGGCAGAAAAATAAAATGAGACAAGTTATGTTTTCAGCTTGCTAGAAAGTATGTCATAATCATTGGTTTCAAGAGGCAAAGGGCTAAGGGTCGGAAAACCCATGTATCAGGTCTTCCTTCATGGAAGCTGTCAATCATGGAGGACAATTATCTATTTTCCCCCATCCCAGCTCCCAAGACCATAAAAGGCAAAGTTCTGAATTCAAAACTTAATTTGTAAAATCAAATATCATGACTAAGTTCAATTCAGCCATACCCATTCTCACAAACAAGTTTCTTACATACCCGGGGAGGCTTCACAACTTCTGGGAGATAAAATTCACTGCCTTCCAGGAGCTCATGAAGATAGAGCGTGGAATCTGGGAATAAAAGGTTTCCACAACACAGTGATCCAGAGAGCTGAGGCTGAGGGATTTAGATCAGAGAAGGCTCTAATCCTGCTATTCTTTCTACCGAAATAAAACGCAGTATCAATCCTTCTCTAGGATCATTTTTATTTGAGAAGAATCTAGGACAATTCCACATCAGCCTCTCCTGGTGCTCTGACTGTCATAACTAATTTGTAAGTCATTTATATTTGCCTTTGACTTAGGTTACTTCTATGGCCACACAGATCTTCCCTAAATAGTTTAGGTCACAGTGATGTCAAGTACACAGGACACTGGACTAAAGATCTTAGATACCAGTTTGTCCTACTTCCTCCCTTACAGACAAAGAAACTGAGGCCTCGGTATGGAAATGACTATTCCAAGGGAAGTTAGTGGCAGAATTAGGACAAGAGCTCAGATGCTACTCCCAGTCCAGACATTTCTGCATGGCTTGCTTCATCCCCTCTTTAAACACAAACACACAAAATCAGAGAATAACAAAGAATTGGCCACTCTTCCTTTTGAGATGAAAAGAAATCCAAATTCCCAAGCAAGACAAATTCACTATGCTACAGTAGTTCCTAAGGGAACAAGTTCACTATGCTACGGCCTGAGGGGAAGAAACTGATCCTGTGAGGTGATAAATTCAGAGGGGACTTGTAGAGTTTATGAGGTGACTCTGATGGTGAGGTGATTGTTCCGGGGGCGAAAGTGAGTGACGTAAAACGATCTCAAGAAACTTTGGAAACAAGGAGGCGATCTAGGACTGGAGGCTGGGGCTCACCCCTTTTTCTCAGGTGCTGGTGCAGATCCCTGATCAGACGGAAGGGAACCAGGCGTCGGGGACTACTATCACCGCTCTGGTGTTGCTTCTCCAGCGCGGCCTCAAGTTCGGCCCGCAGCTTCCGGGGCAGCTTTTCTGCCTCTAGCTCCCCGCCAGGGCCTAAAGCGCTAATCAACCTTGGGCCAGGCACCAAAGAAGACGCCATGTCTATGCGACTCTGTGGTCACGTGACCACCCCCAAACCGGGACTTCCGTCTGCCGTGCGCCGGAAGTACCACAGAGCTCGCGGGGCGAGGCGAAACCGGGCCGAGGCCCAAGGGGGCGTGGCGCGGCGCGGCGCGGGGCAGTGTGGGGCGGGGGCGGAACGCAGCCCTGTCGCGGGTCGCACCCTGTGTCAGCAAGCGGAGTGTGTGCTCTGGCGGGACATGGCGGGCTGTGCAGCCCGACGGGCCCTGACCGTGGGCAGCCGCTGGTGGTCCCGGTCACTGACCGGGGCTCGGGGGTCGAGGCCGCTCTGTGCGGCGGGTGGAGCTGGGGCCTTCCCGCCAGCGGCAAACACGACGACACGGAGGCACCTCTCGTCCCGGTGAGGGACGGAGCGAAGGGGCGAAGGGACCTGGCCTGGAGCCCAGGGAGCCGTGTTCCCGGCCCATGAGGAGGCCAGGAGGCCGGGCCTGTACCAGGCTGGCTAAGGGAGATTGCAGTGTGACCCTGGAGAGGGATCCAAGCAGGGCACCGTCCTGCTGCGCCTGGGATGTGTGCCAGCAAAGAGGGGAGCGTGGCCCAGAGCCCTGGACTGTACAGTAGCTGGAGAGATTCTGTGGTGTCTGGCTCTGAGGGAGGACAGGCAATTCCCAGAGAGAATTCTGGCTCCCCAGCTGGAGGTCCCCGAGCACTGCTGTTAGTGGACAGCCTTTTAACTCAGCCTAGGATTTTCAATGCGGGCTCCCGCCCTTACAGCGGGTCAAGAGAAAAGATTTTGGACCTGGGTTCTGCGTAGATTCCAGGTTTCAGTGAGATACCTGACTTGGAAAGGAGAGTTGAGTCCTTAGTGATGGTGTGAACCGTTGTGTCTGGGGATGAGACAGGCTGATCAGATAGGGCCCAGAGGATCACGAGGAAGGAAGCATAAAGTTCACATCTCCAGATTTGTAAGAATTAGAGTGCTTTCAAGGCCCTCTGGAAGAACAGTCTTGTCCAGAAAGGTGACAGACTTGAACTTTCAATGGTTGAGTGTAGAAACATTGGAGAGGGATGATAACTCTTTGCGATTTAAGACCCGTGTGAAAATTGATGTAAATTTGAACAAAACTGCCTTGAGAGGCTATTAGGGTATACAACAGGAAATCTAGAGATGATTAAGCCCTTCAAGGGCAGGGTGATGGCTACAGTTTAGAAGGGGAAAGGAGATAGAATTATGATATGGAACAGGTAGTTACTGAGCACTTCAATTACACTAGACTGAGGGGAGCACAGGCTAATCAGACAAAGTCATTGTCCCCAGGGAACTTAGAGTCCCTAATGGAGATACTGCATGGACCCAAATAACTGGAATGCAAGGTAGGGGGTACAGAAGAATGGGTCTGGAAGCAATGCAGGCAACGGGTACATTTAAATAGGGCATGCTAGGAGGAATGCTGAGCTTGTAGAGAGAGGTGATCTGGGAGCAGTTACAACACAGAGCTTGGGCCTCTACAGAGGGAAGCAGAAGCTCTGTGGTATGGACCAGCAGGCCCTTCTCTGCTCTCATTGCTTCAGCTCTGCAGCATCCTACTAGTTCTTTCTGATGAACAAATGCCATTACCATCCCAGCTTTTCAGTTGCTTCTTTTCCTTCCTAATCAGAAACCGACCGGAGGGCAAAGTTTTGGAGACAGTCGGTGTGTTTGAGGTGCCAAAACAGAATGGAAAATATGAGACTGGACAGGTGAGTGCTGGGCTGAGTCATCTTTCATTTTCATAGTCTTCCCTGCTTCTTCAAGGGAGCTGGGCCTGAAAGTTGAGGGGTTTTGCCTTGGTGTTTGGTGCCAGACCACTTTTAAGATGGGTTTTGAGTTCCTGGATTTGGCATGTCATTGGGTTCTCTTCCCGTTACTGTGCCCAGGGCTAGTTTGGACGATAGTAAAGAAGGAACCCAGTTGATGCAGACCCCTCGCGTGTAGGAAAGACAGTAGGGGGAGGTTTCAGAAAAGCCAAGTCTAATCATAACTGAACTGGTTGTATTGTGGAAGGGAACTCTGGGTGTGAGATGCTTTGTGTCAGCTTCGTGCTGCTTGGCTGAGATAGATTCAGGCTCTTTGTAGATACAGATGACTTGTTAATTTTAACTATTTGGGGGGGGGGACAGTGGTATGCTTACATGAGGAATCTTGGTGCACTGTGAGTAAATGCACTGGACTGTAAAGTCGGTTTGAACTGCAAAGTTGGCAGTTCATGCTCACCAGTCACTCCTCAGAAACCCTGTACTGGGTCGCTATGGGTCAGACCCTACTCGACAGCACTTAACACCAACATGCTTACATGAAGGATCTTGGTGTGGTGCTGTGAGTTAATGTGCTAGACTGTAAGGTTGGTTTGAACCCCAGGGTCAATGGTTCAAGCTCACCAACTGCTCCTCAGAAATCCTATACAGGGTTGCTATGAGACGGTACTTAACTACAACATCATGCTTACGTGATTCCTTGGGGTTCAATCAGAAAGCAAGGTAGACATAGTTTATAGTCTAGAAAAGAGTAAAGAGATGCAAACAGGCAATGGCCCTACACGGTGCTGAGTGGAGGAGGGTTAGGTCTTGGAAGGCTTCCTAAGGGAAGTGATGCCTAAGCTGGACACGAGGAGAGCCAGATGAAGCAGGACCCAAGGGACAGTTGGTCTGGGTGGATCACAGACTTCAAGGGGGAGAGTGGGATGAGGTTAAAGTAGAGTTGTTGCCACCTGTGCTGCTTGGTGGGCCAGGTGCGGAATGGATTTGACAGACAGTAGATTCACTGCAGTAGCCTTTTTCTCCCAGCTTTTTCTTCACAGTGTTTTTGGCTACCGAGGTGTCGTCCTGTTTCCCTGGCAGGCTAGACTGTACGACCGGGATGTGGCTTCTGCAGCTCCAGAAAAGTAAGCTTTCCTTTTTCTGTTCCTGACAGTCCCCTCAGGAGGTGGCCTGATGAGGCCTAAAGGGATGGCAGGGATGCCTGCAGACAGCATCCTTCTGGGCCTTGTTCTGGCACAGCAATATCCATGGAGACAGAAATGTTTTGAATGCCAGGAACAGACCTAAGCATGAGGCCCCTTCAGGCCTCCCTAACATACTCCCCCAGCTCCTTCAATTTTCTCTATTGTAAACATCCCAGAGAGCATTGGAGTGTCCAGTCTTTTTTTTTTTTTTTTTGACTTTTTATTGTGAATTGATTGAAAGTTAACAGACAAGATCATCAGCTTTATATTCAACAAATTATTTGCTTTGTTTCATCTCAATGATTACAATCCCCTCCCTGCAACAACAGTTATCCTACTTCCTCTCTGTGACTTCCCTTTACATCTCATATTTCACAAATGAACAAAGCAAACATATTTGATGTAAACATACAAAACAAAAAATATATATATTCATTGACGTGTCCTAAGGGCATACTCTGCAAGCCAACCTCCTGCCCACAGGCACACAGCCTTACTCAGTCCATGGGCTGAGAACCCACAGGTGTTCTATCTCCATGTCATCACTTCTGCCACCATTTTTTCTGTTGCCGCTTTTCTAGGTAGGAGCTCATGCTCTTCCTTCTTGATGGTCCTGGGATCGTCTGTTCCTGAAATGAAAGATTAACTACTCCCACCTTTTAGTTACACACCATCTTCATTTACTCTGGGACAATCACAATTAATCCTGCCAATAATTACTCACAATTGAATCATAAAATTCTATCCCCACCATCCCCTCTCACCTTATACCAGATCCATCTGGAAAAGAGGAAAACTATTCAGTGGGGATTCTACTTTACTCCCCTCATTCTCAAACTAAGCACACTCATGAAAGTTTGTAAGCCAGCCACTTTGTGCCTTTATACACCCCAATTTTTGATAGCCAGTGTCTAGATTGCCTGTCCCTATTAACCCAGTGCACTGAGGAAGCAAACTTGTTCCTTGATATGAAGAATCTTTCCATTCCGGTTGGAATTTGAGCAACTACATCCATAAACCAAGGTCTAGTTTATCAAATTGTAGCAATTTACACTTACAGTATCAGCCATCTTTATCTTCATCCGGTTGAATTCTGGTCAGCTAGCCATCCAAGCTAGGTCATGTAGGTACTAGTTGCAAGTTTGGGAGTTAACACACGCCTCCCTGCACTTCAGACACTTCACTCTCAGCTCTAGCTCCCAGTGGCTAGGTCAGTGCCCATAGAATCAGGAGTTCACACATCTCCCTAAACTTCAAACCAGCCAGGACTTCCTTCTGTCTCTCATCACGAAGTCAATGGGTGTCAATGAAACATGGCTCAAATCAGCCCATGTCTTCATTGCTGCATTCCTCCTATTTCCACTCACAAGTAGACCCAGATGGTCACCAGTGAGCTTACTAGACGGTTTGTGAGTTCCCTTTGAGTTTCAGTCTTGGTAGAGGGTTTTCCCTGATGGGCTGACTTTTCTTCCCTTGATGCCACCAAAGCAAACATCTTGCTTGATATTCTAACAGCCAAACAGTCTGTTTTTTTTTTGTACAGGTGTATCTTTCAGTAAGATTCTTCTGTTCTCCCAGCAGTTCTGGGTTGGTCTGCATGTCTTTTCAAGTGGGAATGTCCCAACTTAGATGGTTCTGGATGGAGATCAGGATTCTACCTGAGGCCCCATACTCTATAAAGACTAAACAAAAGCTTATTTCCACGGGCAAATTCTAATTCCCCTTTTAGCAAATCCAGTCATTTACAGGCTGAAGACGGGCTAACAAACTTTCTGTAATCATAATTCCCAATATTCATTTCTATCACACTTAAATGTCTTTTTTTTTTACAATAGTAGGCAGGGGAAACCAATATCCACACAACAGTCAAACACCTAAACATTTATTCACCTCCTTTACCCATTCAGACTATGTCTCAATCTCTGTATCACAGACCGCTGTTGTTCCAAGGTTGGGACCAATCTTCTTAATGTCAACTAGAATCTTTTCCTTACTTTAATCATCACTGGGAGGGTGCCATGGAGTCGGTTCTGACTCATAGTGACCCTGTATAGGGTTTCTGAGGCTGTACATCTTTACGGGAACAGAAAGCCTCATATTTCTCCCGTGGCTGGTAGTTTCGAACTTCTGACCTTGAGGTTAGTAGCCCGATTTGTAACCCCTATGCTACCAGAGCTCCTTATATCGTCACTAGACTACATTAAAAAAAAAAAGTTCAGCTTCATTAAACGCTCATGGAAAAGCCCAGGGATGTGAGAAGAGTGGGCTACTTTAGGCTCAGGGACTGAGGCAGCAATTTGATTTTCTCAACCTGGCCTCGTCTCCAAGAGGCATCCAGAGAGTAAGACAGATAGGGACTGTGCTATGGTTTCTGTGTGCTCCACTGTTGGCCCCTGACAGACAGCAGCTGGGCTGGGTATTGCTGAGCAGGTCCCCAGGTGGTGTTTAGGGTTAGAAGTTGGTAGGGAGTAGTTTTCCTTTCTCTTGGGGTGATATTGGGCTTTTCCCACTCACAGAGCAGAGAACCCTGCTGGCCATGGCTCCAAGGAAGTTAAAGGCAAAACCCACACTTACTATCAGGTGCTGATCGATGCCCGAGACTGTCCACATATAGTAAGTAAGCAAATTGCTTTGGCCTGGCTTTCCTGTTTAAGGGAAAGACCTGAATCCTGGTGGGGGTGAAGGGAGGAAGAAGGGGTCAAACAGAGCCCAGAATAGTCCTTGGGGCTAGACAATGGCCAAGAAAATCCCTGACTCATTTCTTGCCTTAGTCCCAGAGATCTCAGACAGAAGCTGTGACTTTCCTAGCTAACCATGATGACAGCCGGGCCCTCTATGCTATCCCAGGTGAGTGGTGAGCCTCTAGGTGGGGTCTCTTGATGAGGGATCTGGTGGATCTTAGACAAAGGATTCTGATGCATTTCTGATATCCTTTCAGAAATCATAGATGGGAGGGATCATAGATGCTAAGAAGAAGCTGACCAGGATTGTTTGTTTCTTTCCCTCCCATTCCTCTTCTCTGCTGTGTGAGTTTCACAAGCCTCTTTGCCTCTCTGTGCCAGGCCTGGACTATGTCAGCCATGAAGACATCCTCCCGTATACCTCCACTGATCAGGTTCCCATCCAACACGAGCTCTTTGAAAGATTTCTTCTCTACGACCAGACAAAAGGTAATCTGGGATGACAAGTTCTTCAAAGAAAGTCTCATAGAAGTAGTTTCAAAGCTCTGTACCCACAGCTATAGTCAAGCCTCCCACTCCACCTATCGGGTAGATGGCTATTATCCCTTCTATCTGATAAGTTAGAAACGAAAGTTCAGGGATGATGAGAAGTGAGCCAAGCTAGATAGATAGTGTCAGAGCAAACTCTAAAAACCAGGGCTCTGAATTCCTGGTCCAGTTCCCTTCCTGCAGAGTCATAGTACTGCCTTGGGGCTTATTCTGGTGGGCAGCTCTTTGTCTTCGTCTGACCTGTGCTTTTGCTTCATGTCTGGGTATCCTTTGGCCTGGGCCTCCTCTGAAGGGGCAGTTGGAGAGTACCCCACATGAGGAGCCTGAGTGCTGCCAAGGCCTGCTCTCTGACCTGGACTGATCAGTCATCTCTTACCCCAGCGCCCCCTTTTGTGGCTCGGGAGACACTACGGGCCTGGCAGGAGAAGAATCACCCCTGGCTGGAGCTCTCTGATGTCCACCGTGAAACAACCGAGAACATCCGCGTCACTGTCATCCCCTTCTACATGGGCATGAGGGTATGTGCCCAGCCCGGCCCCTCCCTTCTGGGCTAGGACCGCTGTGATTTCTGGGTGGTTCTGCTCCCAAATACTGCGTGTGTTGGGTGGGGGTTGAGAAGCCTCTTGACATTAAGACTCAAAGGAGGGACAAACACAGGTACAGATGCCTCTCTGGGATCCTGGCAGGACTCTTCACTTCTTTCATTCTGGTTCAAAGGAAGCCATGCTTATATAGGATCTACAAATACTTGTTTAAATCCAAGTAGACTGGATTTCACATTTCTTGCCTGGCTGTCAGTTAGGCCCAGGGGATACATATATAAAAATGAAACAGTGTTCATGCTCTCCTGGAACTCATGGTAGTAGGGGAGACCAACCTACAACATACTAAGGATTATAATAAGGGAAGGCTGTGTGGGGCAGAGAGGTGAGGAGCGAGCCCTACAGGAGGCCTCAGTTGGCGTCCAGCTGTGTTGGTGAACTTGGCAGGATGAGGAGGCTGCCCCCTGTGGGCTGTGGGCATACTTCAGTTGGCACCATCAGCCCACAGGTGCTGGCAGCTTTTCTTGGTCTCTATAGCCTCCCTGGACTAAAGCTCCATTAGAGAGAGTTGACTGGGACAGACTTGGCTGTGTTCTCTGGGACTTAAAGGTCTCTGTGTTTTCCCCTAGGAAGCCCAGAACTCCCACGTCTACTGGGTGAGTGAGTGTCTCCCTCAGGCCGGGGTGGGAGAGGGGAAGGCAGTGCTGGTGTTAGCTTTGTTGCCTTTTGCTTTCCACGGGATTCTGAGTGGGTGAGCCAGGGGCTAGTTCTTCTCAGACCTGAACTCCTCTCCCCCTCACCCCACCCCACAGTGGCGCTACTGTATCCGCTTGGAGAACCTCGACAGTGATGTGGTCCAGCTCCGGGAGCGGCACTGGAGAATATTCAGTCTGTCTGGCACCTTGGAGACAGTGCGAGGCCGAGGGGTGGTGGGCAGGGTGAGCACTGCCAGCCCAGTGCTGGTCCTGCCCAGCAGGGTTTGGAGTTTGCTAGTCTGGGTGCAAATTCTGGCTATTATTTGCAGCTGCATCATTTGGGGCAAGATGTTTAATCAGACTAAAATAGAGATCATACCTATTAACCTTTTGATTGCTGCTGATGCTGCTATGTGCTGTGGAGTCAGTTCCAACTCATAGCGACCCGATAAAGGGTTTCTGAGGCTGTACATCTTTATGGGAACAGAAAGCCTCATCTTTCTCCTGCGTATCAGCTGGTGGATTCAAAATGTTGACCTTGCAGTTAGCAGCCTAGCTCATAACTATGCTGTGATTGCTAGGATTAGCAAAGGTCTGCAGGGCTTACAGGAGAATTGCTGGAACTTCAGCACTGGACAGTGTCCCCTTTCCCTGATGGGCACTGGAATGGGCTTAAGAAGAGTAGGTCCTCGAATATCTTTGCTCAGTTCCCCAGACATTCAATCTGAGATGATCTTTCCCAGAAGCAGACTAAATGACCTGTGGTGACTGGGCCGTCCTGTGGGAGTGCTCTAGAGTGCCTGGCTGAGGTGGTGCTGTGGCCCCTGGGAGGCAGGGAATGTAAGCCTGGGACTTGGCCCAACCCATTCTCCCTAAACCCTTGCAGGAACCAGTGTTATCTAAGGAGCAGCCCGCATTCCAATACAGTAGCCACGTCTCCCTGCAGGCTTCCAGTGGGCACATGTGGTAAGTGAGCATGTGCTGGGCAGGGCAGCTCAACTCCACAGATGTGAACAAAATGAGAACGGGTTACACATTTCTCCTCAAAGCTTGGGGCTAACTTTGGGCTAACTTAAATCTTGTGGTGGGGCCTTGTTTGCTGTTCACTGCTGTATGGGATTTTTTTGTTGTTTTTAATAACTTAACTACCTGTTTTCCAGTTTTCTACAATTTGTAGACCAATAGCTTAGGCCAAAGAAAGTTGGTGCCAGGTTGCTGCAGAGTTGTCCCTGTAGTTGGGATTTTCCCCTAGAGTTTCACTCCTTAGCCCGGAAGTTCAGTCATGCAGCTTTATTCAGTGAGCCTCTTCTTCAGGGCCAGACCAGGGTAGTGGTTTCTTCTCTTCATGTAGGGCTGGGAGGGGCTGTTAAGCTCTTGCTGTTATTGGGTCTCTGGACTAGTGCTACCCTTGTCAGGAGCCCAGTAGAAGCAAGCCAGGCCTGCCTCATCCTGTTTGTGGTTCGAGCCGAAGCCATGGGGCTTCTGAGATCCCCAGGAATCTCAGTTTGACCCCTGTTAAACCAGCTCCTCTCTGACCTTCAGGGGCACCTTCCGCTTTGAGAGACCTGATGGCTCCCACTTTGATGTCCGGATCCCTCCTTTCTCCCTGGAAAGCAATAAAGATGAGAAGACACCGCCCTCAGGCCTTCACTGGTAGGCCCAGGCTTGGCCCTTGGAAAGAGAGCCCTCATCCCACAGTTGCTGCAGAACTCTTCTCTCTCCTCATCACGAGCCACAGTGGGTGTCATCATCATTTGCACCATATGTGAGTTTTTGTGGGGAGGTAGCATTTCTCCAGAAGATTCACATAGGACTTCTCCGAGACTGGCATCCCTATAAGCTCCGCCTACACTGTGTTCCGTAACCTTCCCACCAGGAACTTTTTGTTTAGCTGCCACAGGCTTGGAGGAATCTTTGCTGGTGGTTTGGTCAATAAACCAGTGTACACCTGGCCATCCTAGCCATTTGTTCCCAGGTCTCAGGCTCCCCTTCTGACCCTTCTAGGGACCTGTCGGTTGACTGGACGACTTCCAAGGTCACTGTGCCTCACCGGGTGGGCTGCACTCTTACCCTGTTAAGTACATAGGCAGATGCCAGCATCAGGGTCAGAGTGGCCTGGCTTTCAGCAGCACATCTCTGGCTTGCTAACCTGGAGAAGAGCAAAGTCAGTCAGGTCTGACTCTGAGCAAGCAAGAGTCTGCCAAGCACCCAAACCATGAGGCTGCGATTCAGCTGAGGAGCGCTTTAGGTCTGTATGGTGACAGTCATACTACCTTCTGAGCTGCTCTTCATCTCCAAGGGCCAGATGGGAGATGGGTTACAAAGTTCTAGGAACAGGGCAGGGATGTGTAAAGTAGGATTGAGGGTGTCCTGCCTCTTGGCTAGTGTGGTGACTAAGAGGTAGTTTTATTCTAGAATGAATAGTAAACCTCAGTTCCAGCCCTTGCTAGTATTGTCCTTAGCCCTCCACCAGGGGGAGCTTGGGTTTCTGGGCAACTGAAACGGGTTGGGTCCTCTGACCAGATGAAGAGTACATGAATGAAGCCCCCACACGCACTGTCCACACAGTTCTCTACCACTGCAGTTAACACAATTTTATTAGAAGTTAGTGTTTGCTTCCATGACCTGTGCTGATCCAGGAAGGATTTCAGTGACATGATAAAGGAGAGTCTTTGTGCCCAGATCTGCACTGTCTTCTGGTAGACCTTGATCAGACACCAAATTCTACAAAATCCAATGCTGGTAAGTGTTGATAGCAGGCTTCTGGTTTTCTCATCAACTGACAAGAAAGCTTGACCTACATCCACATTTTTTACTCTTTTGGGCTGTTGGGGGTGAAAATTTCAGTTATGAGCTGCTTTCTGAATGGGGCTGGGAAACCTTTGAAAAAAATTCCCCAAACCTTTAAGTCACAAAGTATAGTCAAAGAAGCTAAAAATCACTAAAAATTCAAAGTCTGATTAAAGAAGCTAAGATCACGTAAATGAAATAGTGTTACGTGTTTTTCCTAAGACCAGGGAGAGAGTTTCTATACATGAATGGAAGTGCCCAGAGTTCCAGACTTTCCCTGCTGAGAGCTGAGGGGAGCTGCATGTCCGAGCCATAAGCACTGGCTGGAGGGATGGAGAGGTCAAAGGAATAGCTTTAGACTTTGAGCATTAAAGGACTTCCAAGAAGTCAGCTGAGGAAATGGGCTGAAACATTCCAGTCGCTGTGGGAAAGCCACAAAGTCAAAGCCTTAACTGGCTGAAGAAATGGATTTGTCTTTGTGCGATTATCCCAGTGAGGGCTAGTAGCTGGTCACCAAGGTGCCTGGCCTGAGTCCCAAAGCCACTTATACATTCAAGACTGACTGCAATGCTGGTTTAAAGTCACATTCCCGTCCGTATTTCAGTCAGTTCAGGTATTGTGAGAGTCCACTAACCTATGGCTTACCATTTGCCCATAGGCTCCATGGGTCAGTCACGAGCACCTGTTTAGCTATAGTGAAAATAGTCACCCAAGTCACAATCAAAGGCTAGCCGAAGTCAGGAGGGAGAAGCTTGATCACCTATGTCCTGAGTGCCTGCGATGCTCTGCTAGGCTAGTTAGTTGTATAGCTCTCATTCCTTTGGAAAAGCATTCCAAGAAGCTGCCTTCCAAGGGTTAGGCCAAAGGGAATGAAAACCAAGGTCCTGAAGAACTTGCTATTGTTTAGAACCTCCAACAAGTAAAAGAAAGGCGACCTTCAAAGGGCTGGGGCTACTCAGCACTTGGTAGAAGCTCATCCCCAGCCAGGACACAAAGCCAACAGCATGGACCAAGGGAGGTAGGGCTAAACACATGCCCTTCTATGCAGGGTGTGCTGGCTGTGGGCCCACTGATGGACAACCCCTGCACTGTGCCATATGCAGTGCCCGTGGGCCCTGCAATCTTCCTGCTGCAGCTTATGGCCCTTGCAGTGGCTCTTTGGTTTTAGTGAGGACAGTGTGCCTCGGGGCCCAGTTACTCAGAGACAAAAGAATCAAATCAGTGCAGTCATGTGGATGTACAATGTGTGGTTAAAACGGTTTGTCACAGGGATTCTATTAGGACCACAGGCCCCAACTTCGACATCCTTCCTGGGGGTTTCTAGGCTGCTTGCTGGGTTAGCCTGGCAAAGCCAAAACCGGTCAGTATTTATTGCTTCCTCTTTATCCCTCCCTGAGGCTGAGTCTGCAGGGAAGATGGGTTGAGGGTCAGAAAAAGAGGACACATATCAGAGCAAATGCAAATCTGAATAAAAAGTACAAAGTGCTTTAAACAAACAGACCCCAAAGGCCTCAGAAGGGCCAAGAGTTGTATCTGACCAGGGCCATGGCACCCTGGCGAGTGGCTGAATGCCCAGTCTCTTCATTATTAGACTTTAACTATTCACTCTCTGGGTTAATTAAAAATAAAAAACAAATAACCAAGCTTGTGCTTAAACACCATAGGAGAAAAGAAGCCCCATCCTCTGTAAGAAACTGGGCCTCCACAGCACCAGAAGCCGCCTTTCCCACAGAATGAGCCCTCATTCTTCACGGGCTCAGCTAAGGCCTAAGGGGTAGCCCTTCAGCATGGGAAAGGCTGCTCAGCAAAGGGTAAGGGGAATATTCTTAGCAGGAGGTGGGTGACACAGTCCCTTCAACAGTGGGGCTTCTGCAGGGGACAGTACTCAGGCCTCTGGAAGTGCTCAGGGAAGGGGGCAAAGGAATGTGGTCTCTGCTTTGCCCAGGCCTTCCAGCTTCCCTGGCAGGGCCTGTCGTGCCTCTGGGTGCTGGAGCAGCAACCCAGTCAGCAGCAGCCTGGGGCGGCCCATTCCCGATGAGGGTCTTGTCATTCCCGATGGGCAGATTGATGGCTGAGCTGCCGGTCATCGTAAGTGCTATAGCGCTTGACGTGGATGCGGCGAACCCGATCCCTCAGTTCAAAGGCCTCCTCGTCTTCACTGGGGGAAGCCTGCCTGTGGCTGCGGCTTGTGGCCTCCAACAAGGAGTTGTCAGGGACTCGGGGTGTCTCAAACAGTAGGACATTTAGTGTTTCCTCGTAGATTCGGGCCTCTGGGAATTCCACCTAGGGTGAGGGTGGCAAGAGGACTGAGTGAGTTTCATCCTGATAGGGTATGGCATGTCAGAACTGTCCACCCTGTACTGACTCCCCAGGTCTCACCAGATGGCTTCTCTTGAGGAAGGGCAGCTCTCCCCCTTAAGATATGATGAGATGTACTTGATGGCTGTAAGGGCTCAGAACACTAAGCCCCATCCCCTGGCCACATGCACAGAGGTTAGGGACTTGGGGTGTTTGTGGTCAGGCCTAGAAGGTATGAGACAGCTTCACCCCTTACCAGCTATGGAACTGTGGGCTTAGCTATTCTAGGCTTCATCTATGGAAAACGGTTACTATTCACCCCAGAGTTGTGAACACTGCATGAACCAGAAATTGTTTAGCAGAGAGCCAGACGTACACTCAATAAATAAATTTTAAAAAGCTGCTCTCATCAGTAGTTTTTCTGCCTTTTACTGTTTGACTGACCCGGTGTGTCCAACCCCCCATGATCAATCACGAGCGAAGAAAAGGGCTGGCAATGAAGAGACCAGAATACCAGTCTACCTCGCTATCTTATTAACATACGTCAGGTGAAGAGAATGGTTCTAGCACGGCCTGTCTCACAGGTGTGGTGTGATGGGCCAAAACAGTTCACAACAGGGAGAGCCCTTGGAAAGGTGACAGGCACTACCTGCTACTTCCACAGCTTCCAACCCCCAACCCCTAGTCCTCCCCTTCCCCATGAGACCTGCCCCCGACCCCTTGATGTGTCAGTGGAAATACCTGTGCCAATTGCCCCTCCCCTCTCCTCCCAAAGTAAAAGACAGGAAGCAAGACCACTGGCTCTACGTTCACTCCCTCCCTGACCCTCAGCAGACCCCTGAACTGAAGACACTTGTTGGCAATCTGAGGCTGAGGCGTTGCTCTGTGTTTAGCTCTTCACGCCCACACAACACTTCCCCACTGCAGGTGCTATTCCACCCAGGCAGCCTGAGTCCTTAACACACTCGTGGAAGAGTGGTGCATTCTGCTTGCTGGCTGGGAGAAAGGGGCTGGCAGAGATCATGACGCCATCACTTAGCAAAGGCTCATGTGCCCAGCTGCACTGTCAGTTGGCCAGGAACATCTGACTGTTGGGTCCCAGAGCAGAGATTTGAATTGCAGTTCACCTAATCAAAAGTCCTAGCAATTCCCTCTACACCACACTGCTGCTCTGGAGTTAACATGCTTCACTTACATGGTAATGAAAAAACCAAACCCACCACCACCAAGTCAATTCTGATTCACAGGGACCCTCTATAGGGTTTGAGACTGTAAATCTTTACCGAAACAGATAGTCTCATCTTTCTCCTGTGGAGTGAGTGATGGGTTTGAACTACAATCGAAAGCTACCCGGGCTCCTTCATTTTCATGATGTTAATTTAAGTGCCATCGAGTCAGTTCTGACTCACAGCGACCCTGTATAGGGTTTCTGAGGAGTGGCTGGTGAGTCTGAACCATTGATCTCACGGTTCAAACTGACCTTGTAGTCCAGTGCTTATCCTACAGTGTCACACCAGGATAGCTCCGTTAAATTCATACTAATCCCCATGTTTGCAAATGAGGAAACTGAGGCACAGATGTCTTCAATGGTTTATCCAAAGTCAGAAAACTGATAGATGGGGAAGCCAGAATTCAAACCTGAATTGGGCCAATTCTAAAGGCCTGGTCCTTCCCACCACACCAGACTGTTTCCAGCTGCTCAACAGCCCCTGTCTCTCAGCTGACAGGCACACACAATTCCTGTTCCATTCCCCAAACTCCTTTGTTTTGGCTTTTCTCCTTACCTGGTATCACACTACGTTTGGGAAAGTAAGAGAGCAACCTGCATACGCTTTTGCTCCTTGTGGTGAAAGGTGAGCTCTCCTAGATGCTGTGTGTCTGTCTGACTGGCCCATGAGAGAGAAGGCCCCCTACCTTGGTCTGCTTCTTTTCTGTGGCATACACGATGGAGGTGCAGCACACCTCTGCCAGCTTATGGCCCTGGCCATAGAATGACCAGCAGCAGATCTCATCACCAATGACGTCCTTGATGAAGAGCACACGGCCGTTGAAGCGCAGGGACAGCTTGTCAAACAGCTCGATGTTTTTCAGCAGGTGGTCATCAGAATTGCTGAAAATACCCAGGAAAGTTGCAGGCCTGGGACTGAGGGTCCATCACAAGGGAGGGTGCTAGGACAAGTGGGTTCTCCTGCCCCTTCCCGCCTTGCCAAAGTGATAAAAAGTCAGGATGCCAGGGGGACAGGAAAGGAAAGGGTCACTCACTGGGCCCCCTCTGGGTTTGGGGGCCTGTGAGGAAAAGGAGTTGAATTGGTGCAAGTTAAAGCAGAGAGAACGAAGATGTCAAGTCCAGAAGCAAAGAGGTATCGTACTGTTGAGGCAGGAAGTATTTCCTCCTTGCTGCAGGGGTGATGCTGACAGTGTATCTTCCACAGGGAGTCACTGGGGGTGGGGACTTGGGGACTCTGAGCCTGTATCCACCTGGGTGTGCCTAGCTGTGGCCTGCTGAGAGGATACTGAGGGGCAGGGGGAAACTCGCCCTGCTGCCAAGCAAGAGGGCTGGCTTAGGACTCCCACCCTACTGGCTGCCAGCATCTCTCCCCCAACTCCTGAGCTGATGTTGGGGAAACACTGGGCAGCTCTCTGACTTGATGTAGCTCAAAGCGGGGATAACATGTTGATCATCTACATCCCAGCCAAGGCCCTATACCATGTTCCAAGTGCCTTTTCCCGCCTTCGTGCAACCCATTCCTCAACACAGAGTATGCTGACTGCCAGAGGCGCAGACAGCTTCCCTCAGGCGCTGCCCACTTTCCACTTAGGCTGTTCACTCCCTCCCTGACCCCCAGCCCCCCAAAGCCCCTCTCTCCTCCCCTACCTGGTGTAGGAATACTTGTTGTTACTCCTGTTGTAGAGCAACTTCACCACAGGCTGTGAAAGAAGACAGGGTGAGGACAGGACCAGGGGCCTGGGAAGCCCTGTCCGCTGTCCTGAGACGCCGCAGTACCTTGGTGGAGGATTCGATGAGCTGCTCCTCCTCCTTCAGGGACGTGATGATGGGGATGTTGCACACAGGCTGGTAGGAGTCCTTCTTGTCCTGAGGGACACAGGGCACTTCTTTAGGGTCTTCTGCTTGCCAGGCTTAGCCCAGTACCCCAGGGACCACCAGAGCCTCTCTGCTATGGCCACCTCCTGCTTGGCGAGGGGAATCAGATAGTGGTCCAGAGCCACTAGCCACAGTTGGCTCCATTTTTAGGAACCCTCCAATCCAGGTTATCTAGGGATATAAACAAGCTAGCAGTAGGGCCTACTCACTTGCATGTAAGCTCACCTTACAACTGACCAGCTGTCAGGACCCCCTGCCTGGGAAACACCTGGCTGCATTTATATGGGTTTCCAACTCATCCACCACACTTGCCCCACAGTCTTCTAGAAACTTGTATCTTTGGAAGAGGGGATGACTCTTGACCTCATCAACGCACCCTAGGTCTGCCCCCGTACCTGCAAGGCACCCTGGCACGTGTTCACCAGCCCCTGAATGAGGTAATATTTTGCTTCCGCCATCAGTTCCTTGATCTCTTGCAGAGTTTGAGGGAGGGTGATGGTGTCGTCTCGGAGGTAATTCAAAATGGTGCCAAAGTGCTTTCCGCATCGGTCTATGAGGATCCAGCCTAGGGAGTCCAACCCAGAGAATTACTGATTGCTTCCAGCTGCCTCAGAACAGGCAGGGGGCAAAAGGTCACTGGATGGATCTGGTGGCAGGGGGCAAGACACGGAGTTACTTAAGCAGAAGCCCACACAGTGGTGACAGAAGTGGGCATAGAAGTGCCAGCTCTCAGGGCCATGGCTGGAACCAAGAACTGGCTCCCACTGTGGAAGACACCAGCCCTCAGGCTCTGCTGAGGCCCCAGAGGTCCAAGCCCAGGAGCACTCAGGTCTACCCACTAGCAACCCACAATCCACCAGGCCCTGCTTCCTTCCTGCCCACAGTCCAGGCCCTACAGGCCGAAGATGGTTCTTAGGACTCCAGTCCTATGATGATATAAAGCAAGTATGGCTCTTCTCCCTGGAAAAACACATAAACGTACACTGTACTATGTACAATTTCAAGGATTCTGAAGCTCGACCAAGGACTCCCATGAAGAAATCCTGTCAGAGGCGAGTTGTAATCACGATGTGTCAAATGTAAGGCTTTACACAGCCCCTGAAGTCACGCTTTTAGGGACTCATACTTCCTTGCGCCCCTGCTCACCTTCTTTGTCGGTCAGCACCTCCATGCGCCCACTGAACATGGCCTTGAGCATGGTGTCATGCCGGGTGAGTGTCCGCACAGTGGTGTAGTACAGGGAGCCACCCACATTGAGCTGGACATACTTGTTGCCCAGGCCTCCACCTTTGAAGCTGTTTAACTTGGGCTTAGCCCCTGAGGCTGGGCATAGACAAGTATCCCCCGACATCTCCCGCTGCAGGTAGATCACCACACGGCAGGAGGTAGGCTTGGAAGGCCCCGCCGTGGTGGAAGGCGTCACGGGAGAGTGGCCGGTGGAGGCCAGAGCCTCATACTCTCACTGCTGTGGGCAAGAAGACAGGAGTCAGTGATGCCTTCAAACCAGGAGAGGAAGACAGTAGAAACCTGACCAGCCAGCGATTCCCTCCTTGGTAAGTCCAAGCATTCCCTGGCAGAGGCCAACTCCCTGGGCAACAGTCAGAAAGATGTTCCTGCTGTATTTTACTGTCCCTGAAACCAGACCTGGAAGCACAGTCTCTTGGAGCCTGGCTCTGGTCACTTCACCCAGCACAACTCTGGATGGCACAAAAGACAAGCTAAGTCCTTGGAACTGGCCGGAGAGGGTCTGAGGGACAAATGGGCAAAGCTGAAGTCCTCATCCTGTGGAATCTACCAGTTAAGATTCCCAGTTATTGTCTGACTGGGAATCCAGCCTGCCCAGGAATTTCCCAGGAGCCAGAGCTGTGGACAGGATACATTTCCATTCTGCCAGATTCTATTCTCAACAGCAGACAGGTCCAGTGGGATCTGGTCTGAGAAAGGAAAGGTCAGGAGAGAAAGAAGGGGTGAGGCAGGTGGGAAGGAAGGAGGGGCCCTGGCTCCAGCGGGGGGCTTCTGACCTCCCTTTTTCTTGGCACCTGTCTTATTCCAAGTTCCTGAAATTGTCACTGTTTTTCAGGACTGATCAACTACAGGATGGCTAGTTTCTCTTTTTTTTCCTGAGAGGGGACACAGCCCCATCTCTTCCTTTCTTCCCTTCCAACTAGGAAAGGGCCAGAAAAGACCAGGTGATAAATCTACAAACAACTAAGGGACTTGAAAATCAGTATCTATCAGGAGCAAGGAAAGAAAAGGAGGGAAAACCCCACATGATTTAGATTCTCTCTATATTTTTTGTTTTCCAAAGAATCAATAAAGTTCCTTCCCTGAAGAATAAGATAGTGAACACTCATTGTTGGTGTGAAGTGCTGTTGAGTTGGTTCTGACTCACAGTGACTCTGTATAGTTTCTGAGAGCGGCTGGTGGGTTTGAACTGACAACCTTGTGGTTATCAGTCCGGAGCTTATACTACAGCACCACACCAGAATTCCATTCATTCTATGCAGATATTATTCTAGCATTGAATATATATTAGACCCCAAAGCCAAATCCATTACCGGAATGCAACTTGGACTCACTGTGATCCTAGGGGACAGAGTAGGACTTCCTCATCGAGTTTCCAAGGCTGCACATTTGTATGGAAACAGACGGTCACACCTTTCTCCTGTGAAGTGGCTGCTCAGGTCAAACCACCTTCTAGTTAGCAGCTGAGGGCTTAACTACTATGCCACCATTACTCCTTTATATTAGTTCATTTAATTAATAGCAAAACCAAATACCAATAATATCTCAGGCAGTACTGGAGGCACTCACTCATCTATGCCAAGAATTTAGAACACAGTTATCAGGCCGACTGATTGGAAGAGACCCGTATTTGTGCCCATTACAAAAAGAGGTGACCCAACAGAATGCGGAAATCATCGGACAATCTCTTTGATATCCCATGTGAGTAAAGTTTTACTAAAGGTAATACAGAAACGGCTGCAAGCATACACTGACAGAGAACTTTCAGAGGTTCAAGCTGGATTCAGAAGACGATGTGGAATGAGGGATATCATTGCTGATGTCCAACGGATCTGGGCTGAAAGCAGAGAATACCAGAAAGATGTTTACCTGTGCTTTATTGACTACGCAAAGGCTTTTGATTGTGTGGATCATGACAAGCTATGGATAACATTATGAAGTATAAGTATTCCTGAACACTTAATTGTGCTCATGAGGAATCTGTACCAAGAGGCAGTTGTTTGAACAGAACATAGAACACTGAATGGTTTAAAATAAAGAAAGGTGTGAGACAGGGTTGTATTCTTTCACCAACTGAGCAAATAATCAGAGAAGCTGGGCTATATGAAGAAAAATGTGGTATCAGGATTAGAGGGACTCATTAACAACCTGCCATATGCAGATGATACAACCTTGCTTGCTGAAAGTGAACAAGACAAAATATTTACTGATGAAGATCAAAGACCATAGTATGGATTGCATCTCAATGTAAAGAAAACAAAAATCCTCACCACTGGATCAATAAATAACATTCTTATCAACGGAGAAAAGATTGAAGTTGTCAAGGACTTCCTTCTTCTTAGATCAACTATCAACACTTCCAGAAGCAGCAGTCAAGAAATCAAACGATGTATTTCATTAGGCAAATCTGCTGCACAAGACTTTTTTTAAAGTGTTGAAGAGCAAAGATGTCAGCTTGAGGACTAAGGTGTGCCTGACCCAAGCCATGGTATTTTCAATAACCTCATATGCATGCGAAAGCTGGACAGTGAATAAGGAAGACCGTAGAAGAATTGATGCCTTTGAGTTGTGGTGTTGGAGGAGAATACTAAAAGTGCCATGGGCTGCCAAAAGAACAAACAGATCTGTGTTGGAAGAAGTGTAGTCAGAGTGCTCCTTGGAGGCCAGGATGGCCAAATTTTGTCTCTCATACTTAGGACATATTGTCAGGAGGGACCAGTCACTGGAAAAGGTTATCATGTTTGGTAAGGTGGAGGGTCAGAGAAAAAGAGGAAGACCCCCAGTGAGATGGATTGACAAAGTGGCAGCATCAATGGGCTAAAGCGTGGCAACAATTGTGAGGTTGTCCCAGGACCGGGCAGTGTTTCATTCTGTTGTACACAGGGTTGCTATGAATCGGTAATGACTCGATGGCACCTAACAACAACAAACAATATGCAATGGTGGTGGCTGTGTGCCATGGAGTCAGTGCCGACTCATTGAGACCCAGCACAGGGTTTCCAAGGCTGTAAATATTTACGGGAACAGAAAGCCTCATCTGTCTCTCATGGAACCTTGGTAGTTTCGAACTGCTGACCTTGAGATTAGCAGCCCTACTCATAACAAGTACACTACCAGAGCTCCTTAAGATAGGGATAGAGAAATGAAAAGACATTATCATTTTCTTCAAGGAGTTCAAAGAATGAGAGCATGGATCGTGCCTCTATTATGTGCCAGGTCTGAAGATACAGAAGACAACAAACAAGTTATGTCCTCATAGAGCTTACATGTTTGTGTGTGTGCAATTGATTTAAAAAATTTTAAATTAGGAAGCCATTTTAGAAAGTGTTAAATGCAATAAAGACAATAAAACAGTGATAAGGAAAACATGATCATTTAGATAAAGGTCCAGGAAACTCTTCTTTGGGAAAGTGACATTTACGCTAAAGTCTGAAAGAACATTTTAGATAGACAGCTAGAAAAAAGTTGTTGTTAAGTGCCACTGAGTCAGTTCCAACTTAGAGAGTCTATATAGGGTTTCTGAGGAGTGGCTAGTGGGTTTGAACTGCTGACTTTGTGTCTGTCCAAAGTTCATCCTACAGTGCCACACCAGAACTAACTGCAATGGGAATCCAATGAATGATTTGAAGCAGGGGAGTGATAGGATGCATTTTGAAAAGATTATTCTGACTGGGACATAGAGAAAAGATTGTAAGAATCCAAGAAAGGAGGTGGGATGATCAGAGGAAGTAGGAAGACAGAAGGAGGAAGTATCAAGATAACAGATGATGATGGCTTGGACTATCACAGAAACAATGTGAAATTGTTTCTCATTTTAATCCTCACAAGATGAGGGGTTCACAGTTGCTCATCGTCTTGTGTGAATGCAAAGCAGAGTGCTACCTTGGTTTCTGTTCACTGTTATGCTCTCCACACAGTGCTCAGCACAATGCATGAGTAGCTGAGGTATTTAGTCTTGGCTTTTTAGACTGAAGCTGTCCCAGAAAAGAGCCCCGGTATCATACTGGATTAGGAAATGGGCTGCTAACCAAAAGGTCAGTAGTTCAAATCTACCAGCTGTTTGGCAGAATAATGAGGCTTTCTGCTCCAGTAAAGATCTACAGCCTTGGAAACACTATGTTGGGTAGCTATGAGTTGGACCGGACTCTGTAGCACACAACCACCACCTCTATGGGAAGAATGTGCAAAGGGCCAGAGCAGGTGCTGTATAAAGTACTGCATTCCTCTGTAGGCTGGTCTGGGAGATTCTACCATTTGATTCAAGGATGGAACCTGTACGAGCTAAGCCTTTGTCCTCTGACTGTCCAATCAGTAACACTTAAATGGTACAAGCTCACTTTACTTCCCTAGCCCACCCCAAAGGAATAACCCAGCCCTTATCAGATTTTATTAAGGTTCTTATGCATTTTGTGTCTAGCCCAGATTTCCCCAGGGTCAAAGAAAGAACAAGCTAATGGAATTTGTCCATGAACTTTTTGAAGCCCCCTCAGACATGTTCTGCCAAAGCAAAGGAATTCACAGGCTAAGCTAGCCAACAGAGGAAGACAAGTCTTTGTTCAGAGCTAATCTATTCCTTTTCCCATAAAAGCAATTGCTTTGGGTCCCTGGATGACGTCAGCTCAGATTCCTTACAAATCAATGGGTTCCAGGCATCCTGTGGCAGGTAACGCCCAGAAACTAATTCCAGGGAGAAAGAAGTTTTCCCAGATGGCCTCAGTGCTCTTCCTTCCGGACTTTGTGTGTAGTTATTTGGGGACGCCTGGAGCTAGGGACGTATCTCACTCAGTGATGCTAAAGTGACCCTGTGCAGAAAAACAGCCGCCAAGAATAAGGGAGGAGAAGGCGGGGTCCTGGGGAAGAAGATATCTGTCACACCGGTGGGGAAAGTTAATTTTGGCTGGAAAGGGCGTCTCTAGCAGAAATCCTAGTTGTGAGTCTAAGCGTATATTCAAAGAGGCCTGGGGAAATTTAGTTAGATCCAGCCCAGTGTGGAGTCTTCCCCAGCTCGTATTCACTATCGACGAACCGAGCCTGGTTTTGACGCCCAGAAGAGGATTTGAGCTCTCCGTCCCAATACCAAGTGGGGCCCTCTTTGCTCCAACCCCAGGTCTCACCGTCCCCGGGGGCGCCTCTTCCTCCTCTCAGCTGGGTTTCAACCGACTCCGTGCAGCGTCTGGACTGTAGTCGACTGCCCGCCTGCAATCCCCGGGTGTGAGCTCACATCCTTCGTTCGCCGACTCCGCCCTGAGCTGCGGCCCACTCTCCAGCCGACGAGCCTGAAAGACTACAAGGCCCGGAATGCTCAGCATCCTAGCGTGGGGGTAGAGGGCGGAGCCCCTTCCTAGGTGAGATCAGAGCTATTTCCGGCAGCCTTGCCGGCGCAAAGACCTCTAGGTCTTGTAGGCAGTCATCCATACTCTCAAGCCTCTGTTTCCCAGCAAGCTCAGTGGGGTGGGAGGGTGTGTTTCCGGAGTCAGGCAGAGACGTCATGGGTAGACAGGTCCTGTAGCCGTGGCAGCGGCGGAGGCCGGCAGGCTGGCAGAGTATCACTGACCCGAGAGCGTAGCTGTCGAAGACATCAGTCTGGAACGCAGCGCGCCACCGTTACGTGGCCTGCAGGTAGGCCATGACTACCGGGTCAGGGAAGGCGGACTCGACTCGGTGCTCCCGAGGTTGGGGACAGAGTCGGGTGGCCCCGGGGCTAGATGAACCCCAACAGGCCCGCACCTTGAGGCAGTCCCAGGAGGCCAAAAGTGGGAATTCCGCCTGACTCTTTGGGAGTTGTCTTTATACCCAGTTTAGGCTTGGGGCTTTATGTGCGTTCACGGGAGCAGTGATCTTACTAGGAAACTGGTTCAGATTAGTTCGAGAAGTTTACAGCCAGCTCCATCACCCAGGTCTTCCAACTTTCTGCCCAGTGCCCCTTCCTTCACAACCACTGGGTGGGGCTTACTGTTGGGCCTGACTTAGCCCTGGGAGGGCGGGGTCGGGATCGGAGAGAGCTTCTCTGCCGGCATCCTCAGGATACTCAGGCTCAGAAGCCTTTTACCCTGTATACCTCGGGTTCCAGACACGTGTGTGTGTGTGTGTGTCTGCCATAGGCATTGGCAGAGAACTTGATGGATGACAGAACCTTCTCCATCTCATTCTATCTTCTCCAGCCACTTAGCTGACTCAAGTCCGATACTTGACAGTCATGCCTGACCCTGTCCATAATTCATCTTCCACTCTTAAACGTTCATTCAATCTATTGTCAAGTCCTGTAGATTCGACTTAGAAAACATCTCAAATCGGAACACTTGCGCTCATTTCCACGCCTGCAGTCTACTTCCTCGAGTACCAGTTATGCTTGGTGCTAGGGTTTACAGTGTTGGAAAGGTGGTGGTCTTCTCTTGTTCGCTGCATCCTGACCCAGAGGGGTACCTGGACATCTGTGCAAGCAGAACTCTACAGGACTGCCTTGTTTTTCCAGATCTCGGAAGTTTTCCACCTTTGACAAGGCACAGTCTTCTTAATCACTTTTTTATTGCTGGTTTTAGTGGTAAGTATTTGAGTTTTCCTTCTCTGATAGGTTTCCATCTTACATAGGTCCCTGCTTTCACAGGCCTTGTTGTATTTCTAAAATGCGAGTCTGAGTATGGCTCCTTGTAGAGAATCTGTTAAGATAAAATCCAAACTCATAACTTCATAACATGAAGTGGCTTTCAGCGACTTCATGGTCCAGCTCTAGCCTAATCTGGTTCCATTCTCCCTCTGCTCTGGCTCACAGGCTGCAGGCACAGTGACCTTCCAGTTCTTGTATGACTGCAAATTTCTTACAGCCTCAGATTCTTCCTTCTGCCTAGATCGCCTCCCTTTCCCCCTCACTTGATGGTTTTGGACATTCCTTCAGGTCTTAGCATAAGTGTCACTTTTTCAGAGAGGTCTGTGCTGACACCCCTTCTCCACATGAATTATGTCTTTCTGTTGCACATTCAGTGGCCCTGGTAGTGCAACAATTAAAGTGCTTGGCTGCTAACCAAAAAGTTGGTGTTCAAAGCCACCAACCACTCTGTGGGAGAAAGATTTGGCAGTGTGCTTCAATGAAGATTTAAAGCCTTAGAGACCCTGAGGAGTAGTTTTACTCTGTCCTAGCGGGCCCCTATAAGTCAGAATCCACTCAATGGCAGTCTTTGCCTTTAGGCTTTGGGCTACACCGTCACATATCACTATGGACTTTTCGTCATACTCTTATCACAAGTTGTGATTATTATCTAAGTATCTGTCCAGAGGTCAGGAAGTACAGCTCTGTGGTCACTACTTGATTCATAGAGCAAGAACTCAGTAGATATTTCTAAATGAATGTATGGTTCCTGGGAAGGAAATGGAAATTGAAGCAGATATTTGTTCCCTGACATTACTTGAAGTTTACTGGAGCAGCTGGCTTACTTAAACATTTAGTAGATTCTCAATACTTACACTATATATGAGAGAGTTTCAGAAAGTTCATGGGAAAATTCCATTACCTTTCTATTCCATTTTTCCACGAACTTTTTAAAAGTCCCCCTCGTATGCAAATGTAACAGGACAAGTAAGAAAACAAATTTTACAAAGCCTGGTTCTAAGGAATCTTGAATGATGAAAATATTTCAAAGGAAGATGCTGGCTCACACACTTTAGTGGATTCCAGTAAGCTCTGGGCCAGAATCACACACAGTCATACATAAGCTCTGGGCCATAGACATACATTAGTTGATCCACGCAGTTGGGTGGTTTGGTTTTGTCTTTTCCTTACTTTACATCTTTAAATTAGGTGTTGTTGTTAGGTGCTGACTCATAGGGACTCTATGCACAACACCACAAAACACTGCCTGGTCCTGTGCCATCCTCACAATTGTTGTTAAACTTTAGTCTATTGCTGCTGCCACTGTGCCAGTCCATCTGGTTGGGAGTCTTCCTCTTTTTTGCTGACTCCCCACTTTACCAAGCATGATGGCCTTCTCCAGGGACTGGTCCCTCCTGATATATGTCCGAAGTAGAAAAGACAAAGTCTCGCCATCCTGGATTCTAAGAAGCTTTCTGACTACTTCTTCCAGCATAGGTTTGTTTGTTCTTCTGGCAGTCAATAATCTCAGCACCATAACTCAAATGCATCAGTTCTTCTACGTTTGTTCTTCCTTAT
>NW_006408784.1:1801273-1806783 GCF_000296735.1 Chrysochloris asiatica
GCTTGATTTCTTGATGGCTGCTTCAAAATTAGATTTCATATGAAATCTGTATTTCTGTACCCCTTAAAAATTGGAAGTTCTGGAACTGTGGAACTCTCTTTTTCAACCACTGATTCTTTAGTGGAACACCAGCTCCCACAATCATGTCAGAATTACGCCTTTCAAACATAGCTTCTCAGGAAGCTGGAAGGGAAACAGGTGAGGCTGAGAGACGTGGGAGCAGAGGGAAGGAGCTGGCACAGGGCCTGGCCATGGTAGCCATTGGAATACCTGGGGTTTCGGGGTTGGTATAGTAATCCATGACTAGAACAAGTAACCTTGCCTCCCTTTCTAGACAGGACAAACACTGCTTCTGTTTGTTTTGTTTATTTCTTAAGCCAGAACAAGGGTAAGTTGTGAATGTGTCCTCTCAGAATTCCTTTGACCAGGAATATGAGGAGACATGGGAAGAGAGACATTATCTGTTAGTTCTCTGTTGCTTACAGAAAAAAACACAAATTCAAACTCCTTAGCTTGGCATATGGACTCATCCAGATTTCATTCCAACCCCACTTCCCTGCCATGCTCTTTCCCTTTATCTTCTGGTTTGTTGTGAGGTTTCGAGTTGGTGCCGCAATGATTTACAAGCATGTGTAGGGTTTCTGAGGCTGTACATCTTTATAGGGGCAGCTGGTGTGCTTGAACCCTCAACCTTGGGGTTAGCAGTCCAGTGCTAATCCTACAGAGCTACAGTGCCCCTTTATCCTCTGGGTAGGACAGGCCTTTACAGGACCTTCAGACCTTTGTCATGCTACTTCCTCTGCTTGGAATGCCTTTCCCTGACCTCCTTTTGTGGAACATTCTTGCTTATTCTTCTTCATTTCTGTGTTTTCTGGAAGACGCAGGGTGACCTAAATTGGGGTTCCAGTTCAGTCAAGTGTACAGTAACTGATGGTATAGGTTATGAGTAATATTCTCATTCCTGGTTAATTTGTCTCTCTTTCTTTTCCTTTACCCAAGTTAACATGGGTCTGACCCTCCAGCCAATGATCCACCCTTCCCTCCCCTTCTATCTCTGGAACCCATCAAAGACTGCCTCTGTCCCAGCAACCAAGCAAATGCAGTGCCAGTCAAGAGAGAGCCAGGCCTAGTCAAAGCAAGGGATTCCTGAACCTTTGGGGCACCCCCTAGCCTGTGGGGAGGGCTTGCCTAGTGAAAGGAGGTTTGGGTTCCATCGCTAATCTTGTATGATTGGGTGTTGCCCTACCTCTCTGGGCCTTCATTTAAAATTTTTTTGTGATAGTGGTCTTATGCAGTATGTCTTTTTGTGACTGACTTATTTCACTTCACATGACTTCCAAGTTGCTCCATGTTGTAAGTTATTTCACAGCTTCATTGTTACTCTTTGATGTTGTGTAGGTTGCAGTGAGTCGGAACCGACTGGACAGCACTTAACAAGTATCCTGTTGAGTGTATGTACCCAAGTCTGTTTACTCTTGGTTTCTTACATTTTATCCTTAGCTTTTATTTTACCCAGGTTTCCCTTACTTGCTTTTTGTTTTTGTTTTTTCTATTCCAATCTTTTTGGGTCCATAACTGGAATAAATAAACATGATGCTCCTAGCTTACAACTTAGTTCGTGGCCTACATCCTGTTTTGTTGTGCTGTCCCTGTACAAGCACGTCCACAGCATCATCTTCCAGTTCCCATGTCTGTCCTCCGCCAGCTGTCCTCTGTACCCTTCAGGGAGTGCCATTCATCTCTACTTGCAACATCTAGCTGGTGTATGGGAGGCACTCAAGAATGCGTGTTGCATGAAAGATGCATATGACTCATTACTGGACTTTATTCTTTCCTGACCCTTGGTCTTGTGACACACCCCTCCTGGGTGTCACTGTCTCTTCTTCAGAGCAGAACTTCTCTAGGGGAGCCAGAAGGGAAACAGGTGAGGTGCAGAGAGAGAGAAGCAGAAGGAACTCTGGCCTTGGGAACATCTGGGATTTTGACAGGACTGGGATGAAAGCTGGTGTTTTTTCGGGCGGCTGGGAAGTAAACAGGGACTGGGCTGGTTTCTTTTGCAGCTATGGCCAAGGACGTCCTACGTGAAGCGGGGCTGCACTTTGATGAACTGAACAAACTGCGAGTGCTGGACCCAGAGGTTACTCAGCAGACCACAGAGCTCAAGGAAGAATGCAAGGACTTTGTGGACAGTGAGTCTCCTTGGGGGGGACATGGCCACTCTGTCTGGGGCTGTTCTAACGACATCCCACCCCCACCTGGACTGCAGCTCTTGACCTGGCTCCCGGCAGGTTGAGCCTGGCCGTTGAGTCCCACGTAGATCACCCAACGACCTGCCCTCCTCTCCTGCTCTCACATAGTCCAGCACAGAGCACCAATCATAACGGACAGTGGGAGCCATGAGTGGGGGGGTGTCTTTTGGACATGAGTCTTTGACTTTTTTTATCTCAAAAACTATAAACTGAATGGGAGCTAAACCATGGGGTTCAGGTGAGGAATGCAATTTCTTGAGAGAACTAGTGTTCTCAGTGTTTGGCTTCTATTATTTGGAGTGAAAGGTAGTAACTGAAATCTCTAGAAAACAGCTCAACTCTCAGGGAAGTCATCTTTTGGCCAGAGATCTCCAGGAAGCTTCTTGTCTCAGCAACCAAGCAAGCCCAGTGCCAGTGGAGAGCTAAGCTAGCCAGAACAAGGGTTTCTGAGCCTCCAGGGGATTCCCTAGCCTGTGGGAGAGCTTGCCTAGTGAAAGGAGTCTTGGGTTCTACTGCCAGTCATCTGTGATTGCTGTGTTTACCCCACCTCTCTGGGCCTTCATTTACCCCTCAGTAAACTAGCTCTGGTAGCGTAGTGGTTACAAATCAGGCCGCGAACCAAAAGGTCAGCAGTTCAAAACTACCAGCTTGTTCTGCAGGAGAAATATGAGGCTTTCTGGTCCCATAAAGATTTACAGCCTCGGAAACCCTGTACAGGGTCGCTATGAGTCAGAACCGACTCCACGGCACATAACAACAATTATACCAAGGATATTGAGAAAGAGAGATTAAATACTTAACATGCTTGGAGCTCCGCTTATAGGTGAAAAGGCCCATCCCACAATGAACTGGTTGGTGTCCAGTGGCTACAGTCAAGAGGTAGTGCTTAGGTTCTGAGCCAGTCTCTTCACTAGCATGGCCTTTTGTGTTTCCTGTCACTCTTGCTGAAGCAGGATTGGATGCATTTGGAGGCTAGGTCTTCCCAGAACCTGGTGCTGTCACAATCTGAGTTGACAGCAGCTGAGTGACTCCATGGGGACTCACGGTCCAGGTATGCCCTGGCCAGCGCTAGGTAGCTGACCCCCTTCTAGCTTCAGACCTGAGGGTGGGAAATTAGGCCTGCACACAGTGAGCTGTTTTGACACAAATGAGAAGACAGTTAAACCCCGCCCTTTCGCCTGCTCAAAGGGAGCACTGGAGAGGATGTGAAGATGCTAAGAAAATAAGACATTTTATTCTTTGTTCTTTTCCTAAAGAAATTGGCCAGTTCCAGAAAATAGTTGGTGGTTTAATTGGGCTTGTTGACCAACTTGCAAAAGAAGCAGAAAATGAGAAGATGAAGGTAAGACGAACATGTCTTCTGTTTACATTCTGGCCTGGGACCCTAGTTCCCAGCCTCTCATCCTTGACCACCTTGATTTGTTTTGTTGAGAGAGTGTTTCTTTTATTTCATTAAAGCAAGATTTAAAAAAATATATCCAGGCCCAATAAACTATTGGATTCTTATGACAGCATACTTTTCATTATTTCATATAATCAATCTTGCATCAGTACTATGAAAGGTTACAGGACGTGGATGACTTGGCAAAGGGCACAAGGCTAAATGGAACAGCAAATAGGCCAACGATCCCTGTGCATCAGGCTCTGGGATACTTCTAGACCCTGCCTCACAGAGCTGTAGCTCAGTTCTAGAATTGCACTTTACACATCAGGGGCCATTAGGTTCATCTCCTCATTTACCTCAAACCTCTGAGGGCTTGACTTTATTTTCCCCTCTGGGCAGTGATGTTTGTTGTGTGCTGTTGAGTGGGTTCCAATTCATAGGGTTTCCTAGAGTGGCTGGTTGGTGGGTTTGAATTGCCAACCTCGTGGTTAGCAGTCAAGTGCTTATCCTACAGCACTATACCAGGGCTCGTCAATCCCCATTCCGCCTTTTCACATGGAGGTCTTAATGCTGTAACCAGCTGTAGGGACGCCATGACCTTCTTTGGCAATACTGTGTTTTCTAGGCCATTGGTGCTCGGAACTTGCTCAAATCGATAGCAAAGCAGAGAGAAGCGCAACAGCAGCAACTTCAAGCATTAATAGCAGAAAAGAAAATGCAGCTAGAAAGGTAAGCCCTGATGTAAAATCAAGTTCTTCACTCAAATTCTCCTTTTTCTTCTGGAATGATCACCTTTCATCCTTTATCCTTCATCTTTGTTCTCTCAGGACGTGTGTCCCATCCTGCTCTGAAGATTTTAAAAGTATAATAAAATTACATTTGATGGGAAGGCAATAGGAAATTTAATATTAAACAAACAACTTCTAGTTGTTTGAGAACATGGAAGGATGAACTGTAGATTCAAAGTTCAGGCCAGAGGGTCTGCAAAGTTGGCTGTTCTCTCAAACGAGGAGACCCCTTCTCAGGGCTGGAGATTTCTCACAAGTGGTTATGGGTAGGGCCTTGCCTTTTTGGGGTTTTTTTGTCTTTCATTTTCTTCTAACGTCTTCATTCTGGACACACCATTTCTTGGAATCATTTAACTCTCTCCTATATTCTTCTCTAGAAGAATTAAGTCCAAGGTTTGTTTCATCCATTTTTTAGGGCTTCTTAACAATTTTGTTTTTCAGGTATCGGGTTGAATATGAAGCTTTGTGTAAAGTAGAAGCAGAACAAAATGAATTTATTGACCAATTTATTTTTCAGAAATGAACTGAAATTTTTCATTTTTATAACAGGAAGACAAAAAATATACATATATATATATGTACCAAAAAATATATATATATATAGGGAAAAATATATATATATAAACCAAACCAACCTCTGTACTATCCCAGTGACTTGTTGAATATGACCCAAGTGTCTGCCATGTGAGGCGTGTGTAAGGAGCTCGTCTCTGAAGGCAGTAATGCAAATTTGGGGGAGCTTGTCTTAAACAGCGTTGGGGCATATCTGCTGCAAACACTGATGCTGTGGCCTCGGGCCAACACAGAGACCTAAGTTCCCACCTCTGCACTCTCGGTCTGAACTAAGCAATTTGGAAACTTCTATCTTTTTTTTTTTTTTGTAAATCCACAAAACTTTGAAATAAAAAAGCAATAAATCACTTTTTTCAAATGCTTGATCTGCCTCTTTTCCTGGTGCTCCTGAAGTACAGTTAAGCCCCTTGTAAGATGCTATCCTCTAGAACACAAAACCAGTCAGGCAGTGGTCAGCAGCTTCCTTTATTTGAAGCAAACACACACAAGTCAGATGATACTACCAACAGCCAGACC
>NW_006408784.1:1806953-1826197 GCF_000296735.1 Chrysochloris asiatica
AGAAAGCTAATGGAACACCAAACTGTAACGTACAGCGGCCCTGTACACATACACACCCTAGACATGCTATCTCCAGCTTCCCCTCCCCCCACTTCTGAGAACAAGATGGAAGGAACGATTCAAATGTACTAGGAAGGAGAAACATCACTTGGCCCAGTTTCATGTCAGGTTTGAGCTAACAGACCAGAGGACAGGGACAAATAGGTTATGGTCTCTACAAATTAGAAGACTAAGAATTGGAAAGATGAACAAAATGACTTTTAAAATCGCCTAAGACAAACCAAACACCTAGTTTCACCCGTTTCTGACAGAAAGTCATGCTTTGCAGTATATTTTCTCTCCTTTTTTTTTCTGGGGCAAGGCAGGAAGGGGAAATAAGATACCATACAGTTCTGGAATGACTATTGCCTCCTCATAACTACAGAGCAGAGTAGAACTGCTCTGTAGGATTTCTGAGGCAGGTATGAACCGCTGACCTTTGGTTAGCAGCCCAATGTCCCTCCAGGGTTCCTTGGAATGAGTTTTAAAGAGACATGGACTTTAAACGGCCTGACACATTCCACTAGTCAATTTGTTGTTAAGTGATTGCCTGTCTCTGGTCTGGTTTTGCTCTAAGTGATCCTGAAATGGAACGCGGGCCTATTACGAGGTATTTGGCACCACTTCCCTACAGCCTGTGTGCCTACCTCTGGCCAATGTCGGGTAATAACAAGGCTGTTCACCCAGTGCCCTTGGAAGGTGAGGTCTGACTTGGCTCCTGCCTGCATCGTGCTCTTGTGCACTGCTGCTGGTGAGTTTGAAATGCTGCTGAAGACAGGGGTTCTGAGCAGTTTTCCAATGAATGAGTTGAATAGGAATATGCTCTGTGGGCATCTTTCCCTCTGAGCCCATGGTAGTTCCCTCATTTTTTCTTTCTTTTCTCCTCGTACTTGTAGTGGGGGCTCCGCAGCATGAAAAGGAGAAGCATGAGAGGGATGAGAAAGTAGGGGGCATAGACACATACAAGGGTGAGTCGATCGTGGAAACTCTTGGGTCCTTGTCCTTTGAAACTGGCTTTGGAGAAATCCTCAAAGAGCAGCACGGAGAGAATGGGGATTAAAGTGGTCATCGTGTGGACAGAGTAGATGATTGCTGGGATGCGGATCCACTTACAGCTTCCTAAAGTTATCAGGGGAAACGAAAATGAGAAGAAGTAGCTTTGTTCATGACTTTTTCCAAGGGCCAGAAGTCATACTCTCTTCCCTGTCTCTGCTTGCCTGCTCCCTTCAGTTCAATCGTTTACCTCTAAGTGAAAACTCCAAGCAAGTGGAAATGTGAGTCTGTGTTATACCGCCCAGTGTGCAAATCTCTGTGTTTTGGTAACAGCTCAGATTCACTAACTACTAGAGAACTTAGGGTGGTGGTCCTGAATACAGCTAAGAAAAACTTAAAGGGGCAAACGGCCATTACATCAGATTGGTTTGTTCTAAGATGTGTGTGTGTGTGTGTGTGTGTGTGTGTGTGTGTGTGTGTGTGTGTGAGAAGAATCCTGAGACATCTATTGTATACAGGGGAGAGGAACAACCCACCCAAACCAAGCCCACTGCCATCGGGTCGTTCTCCTCAGAGTTTATAAGAGTAAATCTTGTACGGAGCAGACAGCCTCCTCTTCTTCCCTTGGGACAGCTGGTGGATTTGAACTTGACCTTGCAGTTAGAGCCCATTGCTTAACTCACCATGCCACCAGGACTCAAATGAGCAACAGGCTCTACCAAAAGATAGAGTCAGTGATTCAAGGGGACTCTAGTGAGAAATACACATTTTCAGCTGTACCAGCTCAGTTACCAAGATGGTACGGCCGTCTGCTTTATAAATGCATCAATTATATGGGAACACTTACAGAAAATATTTTAAGTGAGAAGTTTAACTCTTTAGGCATGAGCTTGACGCAGCTGTTTATAAGTCAGTATGATACTACCCAAGACACAGGTAAGGAAATGCCAACTATACAAAAATTAATTCTGCAGGGGTTAAAAAAAAGGAAGGCAACCACCCACCCTTCAAGTGGCCTCAGGTTTTTGGAGTATGAGGAATATTTGTGAGACTGAGGTAATCAAACAGTCTAGGGGACCAGCCTCTGCCCAAGCCCTGCTTGGTCACTCCCCACCCTGACTTTTGTTTAGTTATCTACTTCTTTCCCTTACCTCATGTCACATCACATCACTGCCTCTTTTCTTCCCTAAAAGACATTAGCCCAAATGACACTAAGGTCCCTATATAAACTCTATTCTGGCCATTCCCATTAGAGCCCACACTGCTCCAGAACCCACCTCTGTCAGGCGTACAAACTACAGGAACCACCACCCTCTCTGTCCCCAAAGATGTCAGAATCTGATTTCGGAGCTACAGTGTGATTTTCCCCACATTTACCAACCTTTGAAGAAGGCATACGCTGCAAAGGGAAAGAAAGGCAGCTGAAATAGAAGCTCACAAAACAGTATGGGCTTCAACCACACTGGGGGATCCTGCATCAGAGGGTCTTTGAACTCCTTAGCATACCACTGCAGCAGGTTTCTCAACTGCAAAAAAAGAAGACAAAGCAGTAATTCATAACGAATCACAACTATCTGGGTTGAGTGGGCTCCATACCTCCACCTCATCTGAAGACACTTCTAAAGAGTCTCACTAACCAGATGGCACCCCTCAGCTAGCTTTTGCGATACAACCCAGATGGCCATTTAGTAACTGCTCACCAGCTTTAACTCAAGTGTTACCTTCCCTGTGAGGCTTTCCTCAGCTCTTCTGGCCCCTTCTTTGAACAACCTGGCATTGGTCTGTAACTCCATGAAAACACATATCCAGGTGTGTGGCCCACTGTCAAAATCAACAGTACCTAGCACTTAGCAGGTTCAAGATACCTGCTGAATGAACAAACATGACATTTCTGCCAACATTACCAGTCTTTGTAAAGGACAGATGTAAAAGCTCTCCTGATATTTGTCCTTTCACAGTAGAAACTATACATCAAGCTCTCTGAAGGTCAGAGTCCCTCAAAATAAAGAAATGGATTTAATTCCTTGCCCTTTGGTGGGGGAGAGATATTTAACCTCTGTGAAGACAGGATTTTGGACATAAAAGTTCCTCATCTTTCTTTATTCAACTCATGGCGGCCTGGTGTATGTCAGGGTAGAACTGTACTCCCGAGAGTTTCACTGTCTGATTTTCCAGAAGTGGCTCACCAGCTCATTCTTCAGAGGCATCTCTGGGTAGATGGGAACCTCAAGCCTCACAGTTAGCAGCTACGTGTGTTGACCATCTGCAATACCCAGGGACTTCCCATTCTTAACTCCCCAAATTCGAAAAGATTTTCTTTTAGGTTATTTGTTGGAAGAACAAGCTCAGTCCCAAACCACACACTATCTAGTTTTAGGCTATGGCAAAGCTTGAGAGTTAGCAGGATTGGTTCTGGCTTGGGCCTCAGCCTCACAATTCCCCAGCCAAATATAAAGATGCAGACCTCTGCTGGTGTGTCTATAAGGCAAAGGAAGGAAGCAGGTGATTTTGAGGCTGCCTGGTTGGTGCTTTTCTAAGAGCTCAAAGCCTCCTGCACTCCAGTTAATGTGTTTACAGTAGGTCTGTCATATTTAACCTCCTGAGATAGCTTTGTCCTGAACACCTGCTCTTAATGCCACGTAACTATGATAAAATAAATAAAGAGCGCCAATGTCAGATTTTCAATTTTCCTGTTAATTTTTAATCCAAAGACAAGGCTCACTATTGTGAAATACTATGAGGCCTCACTGCTGATAGAGAGCCAGCTTTAAGCAAATACTCAGATACATCCGTTCTGTTAGCGTAATCCTGACTTCAGAAGAGCTCTGGCTGGATAACCAATTCATTGAGCAATCAAGCTCTAATTTGTACTTGATTTGAGATTGAAATTCATGACAATTCTCTTTGCTTCCTTCCAAGCATTTTTCAGGATAGTACCGTAGTAGAAAATCATCATAAAGGTTAAGTTAATGAACCTCTCCAGGGGTCTTCTCAGATTATCTGGGAAATGAGCATTTTGGACTAAATGTTTCAGATTCTTTTTTGCTTTCTAAATTCACTTAACAAAACGAAACAATGGGAAGGTTCTGTGTGCTTTCAGAGATTCACTATAGGATTTTAAAAGCATCGTGGTGTGGTTCACTTGAGCAATTCATTTTAAACTCAATTTGTAAACAATCTCTCTCAGCCACCTATGTCTTTTTAATTTTTTGTTTTTTCTAATAGCCTGTTATTTTGGTTTCAATTGAATTGGGGAACACTTGAGTTAAAGAGTCATCATCTATTTCATAAAGCGAGGCGGCCCTGTCCTGTATGTAGCAGTCATTTCTGCAGGCTGAGATTATAACCAAAACTTTAAAATCATCTACCCAGCCAGCACTCATAAACCATCTGTTCAGTGGCTTGGCTGCCTGGACTGATGGCTCGGTGGAACAGAAAGCAGAGACCCACAGGAATGGTGACAAGCATGGGACCTAGGGACAGAGTGTCTGGCTCTGAGGAAATTCCTAATCTCATTAAATTTGTTTCCCCTTCTATAAAATAGGGATAATAATAATGCATACTACACTAGCCACTCCTTGAAAACCCTACACAGGGTCGCTATGAGTCAGAACCGACTCAACAGCACTTAACAACAACTTCATTACCGTTACGATTTAATACATATACAGTCTTTAGAGCAATATCCAGCATGTAGTAAATATTAAGATTCTTTGAATGCAATAAAATGTTATTTTGAGAAACTCAAGTTTAAGCCTATTAAAACATTAGAATGTCATTAATAAGAATCATTAGGTAAGACAGAAAAAGTAAAAGGATAAGGAAATTGTTTCGATTTACACTTGACTCACATTTGACTTCCCAACTCACCACTGTTGTCAGTTTTAAACTCACCTGGCCTGAATATCTGGATTTCTCAATGATGGATTGGGAATTCCTACTGAAGAAATGGCATTTCTCTACTTTCGAATAAGAGGGAAAACGAGATCTAAATTCACCTGTTTTCTTTGGCAGCATTTTTTTTTTTTGGTCCTTCTTCCAAATTTTATTTTTTTATTGTTGAGAATACACACAGCAAAACACACAAATTCAAGTTTCTACATGTACTATTTAGTAACAGTGTTTACAGTCTTTGAGTTTGGTGCAGCCTTTCTCAACCCTCCTTTTCCAAGTTGCTCCTCCTTCTTTAATGCAGACTCATTGCCCAGTAAGGTTCCTATCTAATCTTTTGAGTTGCTATAATCAATTTGATCACAGATAGTTCTTAAAAGAGCATAATGCTCAAGGTAGACCTTTTTTTACTAAAGTTCAACTATTGTTCAGTTTTAAGATGACTTCAGGGGCTATTTTAGGTGTAAGTGTTAAAGAAATATTTCAGGGCAATAGTATCAGGGGTTCATCCAGCCTCTGTGGTTCTAGAAAGTCCATGAGAATTTGAAATTCTATTCTAAATTTTGCCCTTTTTGATCCGAATCCTTTGATGGAATCTTTGATCAAAATGCACAGGAATGGTAGTGAGGTGCCACGCAGTGCTAGTCTCATGACCAAGGTGGCAGTTCGTTGTTCATGCAGCTTTTATTTTAATAGAAGTAATGCTGTGCTCCTCTGTAACCCTGGCAAATGACACTATGAAATGTTTCCCTTTCCATGTTCAAATCCAAGTTCAACTCTCCTACTGTTTCATAATATAGTGAGAGCTTTTCCAAATGTTTATTTGGCTCAAACCAAAAAAAAAAATACTTAATTTGAAAATTGAGTTTGACCACTAACTACAAGACTTTCGAGAAGCTTTTTAGTTCTAGGGAGAAACCATTCCTTTTGCATCGGGAGGAAGACGATGCAGATGCTATATGTTGGCATTTTCCAAAACGAATCTGAGAGTAACTCACGGTTTTCTATTACTCTTCTCTCGTAGTGAAGCAACAAAATGATCCCTCCTGCCCATCCCACCCAAGACATCAAGAATGACTAGTAAGAGGAAGAGAGGCTAGGCTGTGATGGAAATTGGAATCCTCACCTGTTGCTGGTGGGATTGTAAAATGGCATGGCTGCTGTGGAAAACATTTGGGCAGTTTTTCTAAAAGTTAATCATAGATTTACCATATGATCCAGCAATGCCACTCCTAAATATGTACCCAAAAGAACCGAGAGCAGAAACGCAAAATACCAAGACAGCAATATTTATTACATCATTATTCACAATAGCCAAAAGGTGAAAAGAGCTAAAATGTCCAACAGATGAACAGATAAATAAAATGTGGTACATACATTCAATGGACTATAACGTAGCCATAAAGAGACGTGAAGTCCTAATACTTGCTACAACATGGATGAATCTTGAAAACATAAATGCTGAAACAAGTCACAAAAGGTCAAATATTTTATGATCTCACTTACCTGAAATATCTAAATAGGCAAGTAAAGAGAGATAAAAGTTTTTAGTGTTTGTTGGGGGCGTGGTAGGAGGGGCTAAGGAGGGAAGGGAAGAGGACTACTTAGGGAGCACTAAACTTCTGTTAAGGATGATGTAAAATTTGGAGATTATAATGGAGATGGTTGAATAATCTGATAGACACAATGTATCTTTCCCACAATTAAAGAGTAAATAGAGCCTGGATCGACCCCGAAACTCCCACCCAGGTTCCTGTGTTGCTTGCTAATGCGGAGTTAAAGCTTTCAAACTTCATCAGTCTCTCACACAAGCACACACTGGGCCTTGCCCTTTTACATTAAGTCAACATTAAAAAAAAATAAAGTTGACATAACTTTACCAAATCAAATATGTAAGTTTAAATGGAACCTTTGCCTTGTTGGACACATTTTAATTGTAGCTTGTGACCAGTGAGAATGGATTATGGTAATTGTTGTTAGGTGCCATCGAGTCGGTGTGGACTCAAAGCGACCTCTTCTGCACAGCATATTCAAAAAGGATAAAGAAATCAACAACTTAAGTCTGGAATAGCTACATAGAGTGCCATGCAAATTGTAATTGTTACTACAGAGGCTACCCCATATGGTTTCCTTGTTTCCACAGATTTCTTCTGTGGAGCCATTGGGTGGGTTTGAACTGTTGAGCAGTAATTGTTTAGTCATCAGGGTTCCTACTTGCTAAGTATCAAGTATTAAAGGGACCCATCACATCAGATTACAAACAGGTGGTCCACCTGAGTTCTGAAACTGTGGCTCTGTTGGCTTTCTTTCTTCTGGGAAAGTGAGAGCTAGTGCAGAACTGTGCCTGCCCCTAGAATGAGTACATACTACCTGGCCCTATGTGGTAGACTGAATGATCACTCTCAAATAAGGGAGACCCAAGTCCTAATCCCTGGAACCAACTGAGGTGATAAAAAGGATTTGGGGGTGAGTTAAGGATCTTGAGATTATCCAAGTGGATCTTAAATGTAATCACAAATAGTGACTTTATAAAAGGAGGCCGAGGGAGCGGACTACAGGAGAGAAGAAAGCACTGAGATGACAGAAGTGATGGGGCCACCAGCAGAGGAATGCTGACAATCACCAGGAGGCGAGGAATGGATTCTCCTCCAAGACCTCCAGAAGGAACTGATCATGTCAACACCTTGATTCAGACTTCTAGAATTGTAAGAGAATAAAGTTATGTTGTTTTAAACCACTAAATCTGTGGTAATTTGTTACCGTAGCAATAGAAAACTAATACACCTTGTATATGTTTGAGCTTGCCCAAGATGCTCAGCCAGTTCTTGGAAGAACAAAGTCCCCAGACTGCAGTGAGGTGCACTTGCTACACACCACCTCTGCCTTTCCCATGGAAAGGACAGTCAGAGGTCTAGAAACAAAGAACAAAGAGGATTATGCGGTGGGGACATATTGGTGCTATTATGTGCCATCGAGTTGAATTGGGGGAGGGTTTTAAGTGCCATTCAGTTAGTTCTGACTCACGGCGGCCCTGATTAGGATTTCAGAGGCTGTAATTCTTTACAGAAGTCTAATCTTTGTCTTGTGGAATGACTGGTGGACTCGAACTGCTGAACTTGTGGTTTGCAGTCCAGTGCTTACTCTAGAGAGCCACTGTGCTCCCTTGGAAACACTGTTGTTAAATGTCGTCCACTTTTAATGACCCTGTATAGGGTTTCCGAGGAGCAGCTGGTGAGCTTGAACTGCTGACCTTGCAATTCAAACCGACCTTGCATAGACACCTGGAAAAGTTGATGGAAGTTATAGGCTGTCATCCTAGAGACCACAAGGCACACACAACTCTGCGTAAACATTGTGGGTTTACAGACCTCAGGTTAAGAACACCTGCTCTGCAAAGAAAAAGCATTTGAGAAGGAGCAGAGGCAAAATCAAATCTTTAGGTAGATTTGTTGGAGAAGCTAATTAATGCAAGGAATGATGAAGTAAAAGAGCTGAACAGATTTCAAAGGGCAGTTCCAAGGCAAAGTCAAGCATTACAATGAAATGTGCAAAGATCTGGAGTTAGAAAATCAAAAGGGAAGAATACACTCTGTATTTCCCAAGCTGAACGAAAAAGTTGAAGAGCAATAAAAGAGTCGAAGCAGCAGCAGGATCCGAGGCGGGCGGCTGTGGGGAGCGGAAAGGCGGCCCGATTTGTAACTAATTCTAAGTGGGTACGGAAGGAGGGGAGCTCAGGTGGGGTGCAAGGGCATTACGGTTATTGTGGAGCATGGAAGCCACAAACTCGACGACTGGTGGCCAGGACCGACCCGAAGGCCCCTCACCTCGACCGGGTAGAGTTCGCGCGGCAGCACCGTCTGCAGGTCTAGGAACACGGTGATGGGGATGTGGGAGAGGAAGTAGAAGCCCAGAAACCATTCCAGGCCGCGCCTGGCGCTCAGAAACCCCATCTTTCTGTTGTGCTGGGCAAAAGCCGAGGCTGCTCTTGCCTGAAAACCGCCGACGTGGGAAGAAGGCCGGACAGCACCAACACCCGGGACAGCGCGCCAAGGGCCCCGCTCCGCCCCTTGGACGGTTACGCACGCCGCGCCCATTGGCCGGCGAAAGCACAGAGGCGTGCGGAGCGGGCGGGACTCGCTTCCGGAGGCATACATTGGGTTTCCCGAGTGTAACGTGTCCGAAGGCGTTCCTATAGACTGTTCCATTGGCTACTGCCAGCCACGTCTTTGGCTCGGGGGTTGGGACGGCAGCAAGTTAGCCGTAATGCGAGAAGGGGGCGGCCAACCTGGGTCTTGCTCTAGAGCAATGCGCGCTCTAGAAGAAAGCTCCTACTACCCAGAATGGCCTCATTATTTCCCTCATTCACTCCATTCATTTACTGAGCTGGGCTGTGAAAGCTTACGGAGATGGAGCTCCCAAAGCAAGCCACAGTCCAGGGAGGGCCGGACAGTGCGTTGATTCGCACTACAGGCACACCACAACAAGATCCCTGTCTTAACTGAAAGTTCTAGGAAGCTTTTGAAGGATGTTAAGTACTCCACTAAATCCACTGCGGTCGAGTCGTTCCGACTCATAGCAACCCTGTAAGACAATGTATAACTGCTCCGTAGAGTTTCCGAGGCTATAAATTTACATTGGAGCAGACTGCCTCAGAGCGGTTGGTGGGTTTGAATTGTCAAAGGAGCTAGCCCGTCTGAATTAATAATAATAAGCAGCAGAGAGGATGGACTAAAAGGATATGTGAGGAGGTGGAATTGGCAGGTGTGGAGCATGAGGGAGGAGTCAAGCATTTATTTGTTCATTTAACAAATATTGCTCTTGATATATTGGGCCCATATACTGAGACAGGATGGGTGGAGTGCCGTTCACTGAGAAGAGGACATTATGACATTCACGGAGAAGGAAGATTATGACAGAGATGTGGGTTGAAAGGAAGGAATTCAGGTGGTTGTTGTTAAGTGGCATCAAGTCGGTCCGACTCATAGCAACCTTGTATAGAGCAGCTGGTGGGTTTGAACTGCCCGCCTGGCTATTAGCAGTTTAGTGCATACAGCGCCACGCCAGGACTCCAATTCAGGTTTCTTGTTGCTAAATAGAGTCGGTTCCAATTCATAGCGATCCTATACAGGATTTTCAAGGAGCGGCTGGTGAGTTTGAACCATCAACCTTGTGGTTCAAGTCGACCTTGTGGTCCAGTGCTTTACTCCACAGAGCCACACCAGGACTCCAATTCTGGTTTAGTCATGTTGATATTGAGCAAGCAATATCATTTGAGTGGGCAGTTGGAGGAACATGCCTTAAGATACAGATTTGTGGGTGAGAGTTGAAAATTCTAGAGTTGAATGAGATGGCAGCAGAGGGTCTGCAGGGGGGCCCACCTCCAGGGGTCAGAGGAGACAGGACTGACATAGACATGGACAACTGGAGATCACAGAAACACAGGGAAAGGAGGAGGGTCAACTGTGCTGGGGCAACAGAGACCAAGTAGGGACTGACTGGGACCCACTGGTGGCCTGTTGACAACAGTGATGGTGTGGTGAGGGCAGGAGCCAGGTCAGGCAAGCAAGTGGAGAAACGAGGCAGGGAGTGTAGATACTTGGTTCAAGAAGTATAAAGGTGCAGGTCTAAGAGAACTTATGAATAAGAGACTAGAACTTGTTTGCAGTTTCTGGGACATACGGAGAGGTTGTTCATACTGGAGAAACAGCCGGAAGTGACTCAAGGAGGTGGAGAGAATGGAAGAGTGAGTCAGTTCTGAGAAGTTCTAGCACCATGGGTCTAGGATAGAGGGATTGCTGGCAGTGTTGAGGGCCCACTTGAGGTTGGTGGTCACTGATCCCGCAGCTCCAATCTTCTAAGCTATGTGCTTTTCTCCAGCAAGGATCAGTAGTCTAGCATCTTAGAGAACGGTTACAGGACTCATCCAGGTTGGGCTCCAGTGATGTTGAGGAACTGAATAGTGTGATAGCTGTACCTGGACAAATAAGATGGAAGCTTGGGCTATTATGACAGGGGGCTTCAATGTCTGAATTCCTAATGTCAGAAAGAAGGTCTGGTCATGGGGAATGTGGCTGAAATGAAGTGAAGGAGAATCTTTGGAAATGAAAACAAGGGGAAGAGCGCCCAGGGTTTGGGATAAACTGAACACAAAAGCCACCATGGATGGTGGTGGCAAGTTGAGTGAAAAGGCCGTGAGCCAAATGCCAAAGTCTAAAAAAAAAAACCCAATAGGGAGAGACCAGAAAGAAGGTAGGCATGGGCTGAGGTATGACTTAAACCTCAGAGTGGAGGGGAAATGGTGTGGATGCGGCCTTGGGGAGCAGGAAGGCTGATGACTCCCCCTCCCGACCCTGAACTTGCAGAGTGTGAGAAAATGAGCAGCCTGTGCTGGAGAGGGCTACAGAGAAGCCAAGTCCTTGAGGGAGAGCCAGGTGTTGGTTTCTGGGGGAGGTGAAGGTTGAGCATATAGTGGAGTTTGTGAACCACATAGGAGTTTGGACTCAGGGCAGGAAGGGGTGCACAGAAGAGAGATGTGCAAGTTCATTCTGGGGTTGAGAGCAAACAGCAGGGACCAGCATGGCGGGCTGAGAACAGCCAGAACATTAAGTTGTGGTGTTTCCGGGACCTCAGAGCCAGCAGCCAGAGAGGGGCATTTCAGTGCCTTTCTTCCAGTCTCAAGGGGTAAACGATGTTCAGGGGTGGAGGTACTTCTTTTTGCAGAAAACCAAGAATGGGGGCTACTCTGCCAGAGGAGTGTGTGTGTGGGGGAACGACAAAAGGGAGCACTTTCAGGGAGTGGGGAGGAGAGCCCAAGGGGTCACCAGAGAAGGCTTACCACCACTTCCCCAATTCCTCCTGTGGAGGCCTGGGGGCGGGGTTCTCACAAACCTGAAGACTGCCCCATGCTCCTTACCTTGTCCTAGAGCTTGGCTCCCCTGAGGAGGGAAGCTCAGCTGTGCATGCAGCTCCCTTCTCCAAATTATTTGCTTGAAAGACAATATGAAGAGCTGGGAGGGAGCGTATAGTGACTTATATCCCCTATCATCTGGACTTCAAAAAGTCATGGAAAAATTCCATTTTCTTCCAATTTCATTTTTTATGAAATTTTATATTGCTTTTTCCTTCTTGAGTTCACATTTGTTTCTTTATATAACCTCTCACCAGCTGCTCCTTGGAAACCCTAGACAGGGTCGCTATGGGTCAGAACTGACTCAACAGCGCTTCACAACAACACAAGCCTGTATTGGAGTCCTGGTGTGGTGCTGTGGGTTAATGTGCTGGACTGCAAAGTCGTTTGAACAGCAAGGTCTGTGGTTCAAGCTCACTAGCTGCTCCTCGGAAACCCTATACAGGGTCGCTATGGGTCAGAACCGACTCAAGGGCACCTAACAACAAGAAGTGTATTATATTTTATTCTTTTATTGAAACCATCACATTTTCTGTAGCAAAAATAATTAGAATTTAAATGTTTCCTTGATCCTAAGGTTCCCAAGTGTTAAATTCTCTGTATTGAGTTTTCATTACAATTATTGCTGGTGTATGAATATACATTTTCAAAAATAACAAACATAAAAATTCCAATTTTATTAGGACTGCATTTCTTAGGATAAATGGAATTGCTCTTTTTTTTTTTTTCTCAGTTTTGTATATCTGGGAAATAGTATTCATAGTATGGGATAGGGTCTACTATCAATTCTATTCCTCATTTCAATTTACAAATTGAAATGTCACCAGAACTTGGTACATAAATAAGTAGATGTGAAGAGGGTTTTTGTTATATCATTGCCACTGAATTCTTTGACCTCCTTTATATGCCAAAAATCGTAGTGATTAACCATAAAAATATGTTTAGTGATAAATCCACTGGCAACTTGATTAGGTCATCCTCTTCATTTTGTTGAAAGCAAAGGACTGGAAACAATCTGATTTGCAAAAGGATTTATTACTCAGTCATTTAAATGACCTAATCAAATCTGTTACTCTTGTATAGAAGCAGCTTATTTAACTAGATAAAATTAGAAAAGGTTGGGAAAATAGAAACATTGTTAATTTCAACATTATCATTGTCATTGAATATTTTAAAATAATTTTTAAAATGTCTTTTGCTTTAAAAATATAACCTACAAATTCAGGTTAATTCTAATTCTGGAAAATGTCTACTACATAATGTAATTGAGAAGTCCTCACCGGCAAACCAGTCAAAACAGACTGACTTCTATTGAAAAAAGTCTGGCATCATTTAACTGATGTCTCCATGAAAACCATCGTGATTCTGAAGTCTAATTCTAAGACAGAGCTGTGCTATGAATTTGTTGCCTGGGTGAAACAGTTATTGCCAAGTCACAATATTTCTCCCTAATGCTCTCTTTGCTTTATTTTCAAGGAGTTCTTTCTCAAGATTGATGAATTTTTTTGACACTAGTGGAATGTTCTAAATTGTCCCTTTACTTGCAAACTCAGATTTTTTTGTTTAAATGTCCAGGGTTACCATGCCACAGCGATATTCAGGATGTGTAAGAAATATATCTTTCCTTTGTTAAGTGGGAGGATAGTGAAGAGGGAGATATGGCAAGAAATCCTGAAGGAAAAGACAATGACTAAGGTACTGAATTCCTTAAAAACATATGTGTCCATGTACCTCCTGGAGAGTATGCATCTCTACAGTATGTGTACCCCAGTTTAAAGAGAGCCCATCTAATGCAGCTCACTCTGCCCCACTCCACTTTTGTTACATGCCTTCGAGTCAGGTCTGACTCACACTTATGCACAACAGAACAAAACACTGCCTGGTTCTGCACCAACCTCACAATTGTTGCTATGCTTTGAGCCCATTGCTGTTGCCATTATGCCAATCCATCTCATTGGGGGTCTCTCTCTTTTTTTTTCACTGACCCTCCACGTTACCTAGCACGATGTCTTTCTCAAGGGACTGAACTATCTGATAATATGACTGAAGTATGAGAGATGAAGTCATGCCATCTTGGCTTCTAAAGAGCATTCTGGTTGTACTTCCCACACAGATTTGTTTGTTCTTTTGGCAGTTCATGGTACTTTCAATATTCTCCTTCAACACCAAAACTCAAATGCATCAATTCTTCTAAGGTCATCCTTATTCATTGTCTAACTTTCACATGCATATGAAGTTAGGCACACCTTAGTCCTCAAACTGACATCTTTGCTCTTCAACACTTTAAAGAGGTTTTGTGCAGCAGATTTGCCTAATGCAATACGCCTACGTCGTTTGATTTCTTGACTGCTATTTCCATGAGTGTTGATGGTGGGTCCAAGTAATATGACGTCTTTGACAACTTCAATCTTTTCCCCATTTATCATGATGTTATTTATTGGTCCAGTGCTGAGGATTTTTGTTTTCTTAATATTGAGGTGTAACCCATTCCGAAGGTTGTGGGTCACACTTTCAGCAAGCAAGGCTGTATCATCTGCATATCTCAGGTTGTTAATGAGTCTTCCTCCAATCCTGATGCCAGGTTCATCTTCACATAATCCAGCTTCTCAGATTTAGCATACAGATTGAATAAGTATGGTGAAAGAATACAAGCCTGGTGCACACCTTTCCTGATTTGAAACCTTTCAGTGTCTTCTTTGTTCTGTTTAAATGATTGCCTATGTACAGGTCCCTTATGAGCAAAATTAAGTATTCTGTAATACTCATTCCCTGCAATGTTGTCCATAGCTTATTTTGCTCCCCAGTCGGAAGCCTTTGTATAGTCAGTAAAACACAGGTACTTCTGCTTTCAGCCAAGACACATCTGACATCAACAATATCCCTCATTTCACGTCTTCATCTGAATCCAGCTTGAACCTCTAGGAGTTCCCTGTCAAAGACATTTTAGAATTATCTTTAGCAAAATTTTACTTGCATGTGGTATTAATGATACTGCCTAGTGATTTCTGCTTTCCACTGGGTCACTTCTCTTTGAAATGAGCATAAATATGGATATCTTCCAATCAGTTGGCCAGGTAACTGTCTTCCAAATTTGGCATAGATGAGTGAGTGCCTCCAGTGGTGCACTTCACTTTATATTTCATCAATTCCTGGAGCCTTGCTCTTTTGCCAATGCTTTCACAGTACATCTTGGACTTCTTTAGTATCATTGGTTCTCGATCATAGGCTACCTCTTGAAATGGTTACATTCAAAATACTGGTAGCATAATTTCCAGTATCATAGCATCATGCAAGCTATGATGTATGAAAAACTGACAGACAAGTGACCCCACCCCACTAGACATTACTATTTTATACAATTTGTGTCTGCTTAGTTTCCCCCACACGCTCACCGTTATGTTTAGCATTATTTCTTGCATTGGAAATATTCTCTTAGCTTTTATCTTATTATTGAAGTACATCCTTTACAATTAATTGCCTATGGTGAGGACGTGTTGATAGTAAATGCTAAGTTGATTTTCTGAATATATCTTTAAAAAATGCAGTTAAAGTCAGAGTTTACGATTCTCAGTCAACAGATGATTCCCTCTTAGTACTTGGACTATATATGTCATTCTGTCACTTCTAGCTTTCCTTGTTGCGGACTGAGAAGTAAAGCTTTAATTTGTCCTTTTTTTTTTGAGTTTAAGACCGTTTCTTTGTCTTTGGAGTCCTGGTGTGATGCTGTAGGAGTAAAGACTGGACAAGCCACAAGGTCAGTGATTCAAATCCACCAGCTGCTTCTCAGAAACCCTATTCAGGGTTGCTCAGCTGAAAACGACTCTACGGCACTTAGCAACTTTACTGTTACTACTCTGTAGTTTCACCGTAACCTCTCATCTATCTTGCTTATGACTTGTTGTGCTTCCTAAGTATGACTAAATGTAGAAAATACTATCATTTAATATTCCTTCTTTCCCACCTGTTAGTATCCGAACTTCACTTTCATAATCCTTTTCACTCATATCTAACATCTTTTATGCTTTCCGTGTTCTGTGGATTGCTGCTGTATATCTATAGTCATTTTGTTCTCAAGTTTGACTTGCTTTTTCAACTAAGTCCAATGAGCTATTTGACTCAGCCATTCTGATTGTAATTTCCATGACTTGTTTTGTGTGTGCATAATCATGTTGATTTTTATTCATTAGTTGGTGTTATTATTTCTTAAATATTTTAAGCATAGTCCTTTAATATTCTGCATCCAATATTCTAAAATCGAAAGTAGTTTCTAATTAAAAAAAATGTATAGTGGCTTATTTCCTTTTGTTTTATAATTTTAGATTGTGATTTTGTATTTGGGTAGGTTACATCTATTGGAGGAGTCCTGGTGTGGCACTGTGGGTTAATGCGCCAGACTGCAAAGCTGTTTGAATTGCAAGGTTGGCGGTCCAGGCTCACCAGCTGCTTCTTGGAAACCCTATACAGGGTTGCTATGGGTTGGAACTGACTCAATGGCACACAACAACAGCAGCTTCTATTGGAATCCTGTGAGGCCCAATTTGAGGAAGCAGCCCAGAAAATAGCTTTTGCCAGGCACACCACTTTGTTTATTATCTTGGCTTGATGTTCCCAGGCTTTGACAATGATGTAAATCTGAACTCTAATGGCATGCATTTCAAAAGCCAGTAGTATTGAAGCAAGAAGTCCAAGGTGCATTGAAGGCATTGACAAAGAACAAGGCTCTAGGAATTGATGGAATACAAATAGAAATCACTCAACAAATTGATGCAGCACTGGAGGCACTCACTCATCTACGGCAAGAAATTTGGAAGACAACTACTAGACCAACAGCAGACTGGAAGAGATCCCTATTTGTGCCCATTCCAAAGAGAGCTGACCCAACGGAATGTAGAAATCATAGGATGATATCATTAATATCACAGGCAAGTAAAATTTTGCTAAAGATAATTAAAAACATCTGTAACAGTATATTGACAGGGAACTGCTAGAGGTTCAAGCTGGATTCAGATGAGGACGTGGAATGAGGGATATCATTGCTGATGTCAAATGGGCCTTGGCTGAAAGCACAGAATACAAAAGTGTTTACCTGTGCTATATTGACTATGCAAAGGCTTTTGACTGTGGATCATGACAAGCTATGGATGCTATTGGGAAGAATGGGTATTCCAGAACACTTAATTGTGCTCATGAGAAATCTGTACATAAACTAGAAGCAGTTGATCGAACAGGACAAGGGGATACCGAATGGTTTCAAATCAGGAAAGGTGTGCACCAGGCTTGTATTCTTTCACCATACTTATTCAATTTGTATGCTGAGCAAATAATTTGAGACGTTGGATTATATGAAGAACCTGGCATCAGGACTGGAGAAAAACTCACTAACAACTTGTAATATGTAGCTGATACAACCTTGCTTGCTGACAGTGAAGAGGACTTAAAATACTTATTAATGAAGATAAAGACTACAGCCTTCAGTATGAGTTGCACCTCAATGTAAAGAAAACAAAAATCCTCACCACTAGACCAATAAATCATGGTAAGTGGAGAATAAAGACTGACGTTGTCGAAGACTTCATTTTGCTTGGATTGTCTATCAACACTCATGGAAGCAGCAGCCAAGAAATCAAATGACATATTACATTAGGCAAATCTGCCGTGTTAAGACTTCTTTAGTGTTGAAGAGCAAAGATGTCAGTTTGAGGACTAAGGTGCACCTGACCCAATCCATGGTTATTTTCAATAGCCTCATGTGCAAGTTGGACAAATAAGGAAGATGGTAGAATTGATGCACTTGAGTTATATGATGTTGGGGAATAATATTAGAAGAACAAACAAATCTGTGTTGGAACAAGTACAGCCAGAGTGCTCTTAGAAGCCAGGATGACATGACTTAAGTCTCTCGTACTTCGACATATTATCAAGCAGCGGTTCAGCATGAAAGAGGAAGACCCCCAATGAGATGGAATGGCATAGTGGCAGCAGCATGGTCTTAAGTGTAATAATGATTGTGAGGATGGTGAAGGACTGGACATATTTGTACTGTTGTTCACAGGATTGCTGAGTTGGAACCAACTCGACGGCATCTAACACAAACAACATGGGTTAGTGTTAGGGTTTGACCTGGAACTAGGGTTAAGAAAAACTCTGGTCTAGTTTTAGGGTTACAGTTAGGTTTATTTTTATATTTCTCTTAAAACCTACTTGATTTCTTTTTCATTTGGAAGTTCTGTAACTACATCGTCCCTTCATTTTACTTGTTTTCGGTTGCAAACTGGCATCTCTGGTTACCTATTTTCAGTTTTGTAGGAGGGTTTTTCTTTGAATAATTCTACATCTGGATGATATTATCTATGTATGTTAATCTCAGGTTGTTGTCTGCTGTTGTTGGTGCTATGTCCAAGTAACTCCCTTTAGGATTTTTTGTAAGGTTTTTTTTTTTCTTTCAATTCTTTAATTTTTAATTTGGAAATGTCCTAATTTTACCATCAAAATTTTGCTGGGTATCTTATTCTTGGCTGACCTTTTTTTTTTCTTTCAAAGTTTTATATTTCATCCATGCCTTCTTGCCTGCACAGTTTCTGCTGAGAAATCAGAGATTGGTCTTGTTAAGTTTTCCTTTGTAGGTAAATATTTGTATTTTCACGAGCCGTTCTCAGGATTTTTTCCTTGTGTTTGGTTTTGAAAAGGTTGATGATTTTGGTGATTATCTTTTGGGGTCTATCCTGTTTAGAGTTCATTCAACTTCTTGAATGGTCTCTTTGTTCATGATGTTATAAAAGCTTTCTTCCAATAATTCTTGGACAATTTTCTGTATGGCTTATTCTTTCTCTTCCTATTTTGGAATTCCAATCACATGTAAGTTAATATTTGATAGTGTTCCACATAAATCTTAGGCTGTTTTCAGGTATTTTTGATTGTTCCTTCTGCTTTTGTGAAGTGCCCTGGAGTCAGTTTCGACTCAGAGCAACCCTGTATAGGGTTTCTGAGGAGCTGTTGATGTGTTTGAATTGTCAACCTTTCGGTTAGCAGCCTAGTGCATTTCCTTCAGTAGATGAATATTGAGAGATATGTCTTCAAGTTCAGTAACTGGGCCTTCTATTGATTCAGTTCTACTTTGCCTTTTTAATGTACTATTTCTGAATTATTATTAATATTCTGGCTTCCTAATTTCTGTTTTTGTGTGGTTTCCAACTTTTCATTTGTCAGTTTGTTCTTGTGGTGTTTTCCTGAATTCTTCTCAAGTTTCTTGTGTTCTTGCTTTCTTCCATCTTTTTTCTCTTTATTTAAAATTCTTTACCAAGTATTACTGTTCAGATATCATTTCTGGTATTTTATTTTCTGACTGTATCTTGGTCACTTGTTGTGGCAAAAAACTTGTTTATTGTTTTGTGTAAGCTGTTGTTGTTGTCAGGTG
>NW_006408784.1:1828361-1834862 GCF_000296735.1 Chrysochloris asiatica
CACTGATGATATGGAGCTTTTCCATCTTCTCTTTCCACAGATGTAGTCTATTTGATTTCTATGTGTTCCATCTGGTGAGGTCCATGTGTAAGCTGAAATCATCTGTTTTCTCTGAGACATTGTGGCGACGTATTATATTTAATTGATGACCCAATGTGGTCATCAGGCTTTCACCACCTGTATCCTGGTGGATGTGACAGAGACTTAAGTGTGAATGCAGCTGTCTGTTCATTGCTGGTATTGTGTAGTTGAGACTGTGTTCATGTGCCTCCAGAAACGGGTGGCTCCTCTGGTGCTGGACTCCAGGCAGAGCTGAAGTTGTGAAGGAAAGGGTGCCACTGGCCATTGGGTCAGTGAGGGCAGGGACTGGACACATCCATCTTGTCACTAAGCTCCAGCTGTATCCTGTGCCTGAAGGCCACTGTGTTGACAAATGTTTAAGGTGGTTGTACCACTTGACACTAGCTGACAGTCCACTGTTTTTCCTAAGTTTTTATTGTGAATTGAGTTTACATGGGTGAACATCAGCTCCACACTCATCCTACCACACCTCGTCCCAATGCACCAACCACAATCCCCTCCATGCATCATCACTCAATAGCACCTGCCTCTATTCCCTCTCTTCTTTTCCCCCTTGGATGTACACTGCATGTCATCATCTCTGCCTCCATCTCTGGTGTCGCTGAGTCTCTGGATAGGGTCACACTCTGCTCCTGCTCTTCTCCCTTTTCGATCTCAGGGTCCTCCACTCCTGAACTGTAAGATCAACCACTCCCCTCTTTTTGTTACAAAACACCTACCTTTAAATTTGCAATAATCGCAATCAGTCCTGATAACAATGACTCACTATTGAACCACAAGAGTCTTATCCCCATCTCCTTTCACCAGCCCCATCTAGACAGGTTGAAAACCACTCAGTGATTCTACCTTCCCCCACACCCTCTGAAATGTTTTTCTTCTCTTTCTGCTCTTGTTCAGTTTCTTCTTCCAGTAGGCACTCAAGCCTAGCCTCTGAAGCTCAAGGTTCCAGGCTCACCATCTGCATCTGTATGTTTTACTCGTTCTCCCACGTCTGCTCAGTGCATCTACCTACTCTGCCATCTTGCCCCAGAAATCCACTGGGGAGATTTTTTATGTGCCACATGGCTGTTATGAACTCAAGTTTCAGGTTACTTCTTTAAGCTTCTGTTTCTTCATCTGGAAGATGGAGCTAATAATAATATCCACATTATAGGATTGTAAAGTTAATTTTTGTAAAGCATTTAGAGGAATACCTGGCACATATAATTAATGCTGTTGAGTCAGTTCCAACTCAGAGACCCTGCATAGGGTTTCTGGGGAGTGGCTGGTGGGTTTGAACTGCTGAACTTGTTAGCGGTATCCAGTGCTTATCCTACATTGCCACACCAGGTCTCCATTAGCTATTAGTGTTACCTATTATTGTTTTTATAAATTAGCACAAGAGGTTTGAGGGACGCAATGGCTTTAATATGCTATTTGTTTTTGGTCTCATAAGAAATTTCATTTCTTTATTCAGCTCAGCTATTAAGGGACTGTTATGTTTTTTCAGGAATTTCTAGGTGTTCAGTAGTAAGAGTTTTCAGGCTATGTAGTTTTCTATATTGCTGGAAATAAAAGTTCACGATACTTTTTATTGTACTAAAAAAGACATGACTATTAACTGGCTGCAAAACAGATTAACCTGATAGAAAATAAGGATTTGGTCATTTATTACTCTTTATTTCCCATAGCTTTATGTATGTGACATGCTGATTCCTTAAAGTCCTTACTGGTAAAATTACCAAAACTATCTAATAAGGTATGAGTTTTGGTAAGCAGTGTGAAATGGAAAAATATATACAAATGAGTAGATAGGGCCATATCTGGATCCTGCAAAAATAAGGACTTTTGTGTGCCTAAATGCCTCTTGATTTTTGTGTTGATGGGATGGAAAAATGGTTAATTAAAAAAAAAAAAAGGTCTGAATACTGGTTTAAGAAAATCTGTACTAAAACAGGGAATTATTAAGGTTAAAACAACAACAACAAAAAACTAGTACAGCACATACTGCCACAGTGGTGACAAGGGGCCCAGAGCTAGCAATGATTGTGACAGGCAGCGCTTCTTTCTGTTGTGCAAAGGGTCACCATGAGTCAGAACTGATGACACCTAACAAAGACACCACCACACGTAAGTAGTGGCTTACCTGGCAGAAGTAGGCTAGTTTGGTTAGTTCAACCTTATTTGTTTTTATAGAAAAAAAAAATCACAAAAAAGGGCAAAATCATGAATAAGTGGGGATACATTCAAGTTATTTTTATTGTTCACATGTGGCTCAAATTAAAGGAACGACACAGCTTTACATGTACTTGTGGAGTCCTGGTGTGGTACTGTGGGTTAATGCTCTGGACTACAAATTCGCTTTGAATTGCAGGGTTGGTGGTTCCAGCTCACCAGCTGCTCTGTGGAAACCCTATACAGGGTCGCTATGGGTTGGAATTGACTTGATGGCATTTAACAACAACAACAATGTATACTTGTGGAGTTCTGGTGTGGCATTGCAAGATAATACACTGGACCACAAGGTTAAGTTTGAACCTCAAGGTCCGTGGTGCAAATCCAGCAGGTGCTATCGGGAATCCTATACAGATTTGCTATGAGTTGGAATTGACTGGACAGCACTTAACAACATGTACTTCCATGAAGTAATCTATGCATGTGGGGGCTTCAAAAAGTTGGTGGAAAAATTCTATTATGCTTAATTCCATTTATTGATGGACTTTTTGAAATCCCCCTGTGTATCAAATGAAAAAAAGCAAGATACAGGACCATGCATATGCATTCTATTACTCACATAAATAGGCCCAAGTTTAGTTATGGAGAATAATTGTAGATTAATCCACAAAACTGGAAATGGTGGTTGTCTTTGGGAAGGACAAAATTTTTTCATTATACCTCATTTTATAACTTTTTATAACATTTTATAAAAGGTTGTACCATATCAATGTATAACCAACTCAAAAGAGTGTTTTTAAAAGTAGCTTCCAACACTACTATTTAAGAGGTTTATTTTTTCTTTCGAAGGATGAACATTCTTTACATGTCTAAGTTCATTTACCAAAAAGGAAAGAAAAAACAAAATGTAAATTGCTATAATCAAAACTGAGTAGAAAGTTACTTGTGAGGATCCTGGATTATGAAAATTTAGTAGTAGTATCAAAATCAATCACTCTTTTTTGACTCAGCGCTCTTTGAGGAGTCTTTGGTGGGTCCGAGACCTTTTAGGGGAGTTGACCTGATATAATCACTGACCCCTTAGCATGAAGGCCTGCTTGTTAAAACACAGCAAACAGTGACCTGAAGATGCATTCCAGTGATTTACCATGAATTGGGCTGTGAACTTCAAGGTCAGCAGTTCCAAACTACCAAAAGATAAGGCTTTTTACTCCTGTAAAGATTTCCAGCCTCGGAAACCCTATACAGGGTTGCTATGAGTTGGAACCGACTCCATGGCACATAACCACCACCACTACCACCACCACCAATAGGAGGGGGCCTCGAAAAGTTCACGAAAAAATGGTACTAAAAAGTAATGGAATTTTTTCAGCAACATTTTGCAGCCTTCTCATATCTGGGCATTGTTAACACATTTGTAAAACTCACCTAAAAGTATAAGGGAAAAACAGTTGCCACTTACGTGTTTGATCCTCAAAATATTTTACTAGAGTCAACTAGGAGAAATTGGATGCCCAACCCAGTAAATGTCTTTGCAATTCAGCCCAGAGTTCCCAAATGGGAAACAATATTGAATACCATGTGCCTCATTAACTAAGGGATTTTTACTGTTTTCCTTTATTAACATTAAACATTAGTTCTATGTTAAAATTAAAATATATTAAAGAAATGAATACAAAATTTACATACAAGCTGGAGTTCAGATGGCAGTGAGAATGTGGTTCATTCTGATTTCTGCTGATGTAAGTGGGTGGAAGGTGCAGCTGAGGCTCAGGATGGAGGCTGGGGACTAGATGGGGAACTCTAACCCCAATCATTCTCTTCCATCCCACCCACCGGCCTGCCGAACAAAGATAAACTTGGCAGGATGTTTCCAAAAGCGCCATGTTGGTACAGGTCCCCATGTGAACAAATAGGGAGCTACAACCTGGGCCCTGCTGGGGCCATCAACCCTCTCCCCTACCTCCCACAATTCCACCTTAGTTAAGCCTTAACCATTTGCTCATCTTGGCTAGGTCAGGTAGGGGAAAAAAAAAGAGCCAGAAGGGAAACGTGAGAAGAATTATTAATAAAATAAAATTGTGGGGGGAAATGATTAATTTGATTATTTACGTGTTTGAGGTTCCTATGAGATGCTCCAGAGGAAATTTCTAGTAGGCACTTATAGAGAAATCTGGGGACAAAGGTGAGAGATGTGACCTTATTGTCATTAAGGCCATGGGAGTAGATGAGGTGACCTAAGAGAGCAGTATTTGAAGTACAGCCAGAATTCTCCTTAGAAGCCAAGATGGTCAGATACCGGCTTTCACATTTCACACATATTCAAGGACCAGTCCCTGAAGAATGACATCATGCTTGGTAAAGTGGAGGAAAAGTGAAAAAGAAGAAAACCTCCAACGAGACGGACTGGCCCAGTGGCAGTAACAATGGGCTCAAGCACCTAATTGTGTGGTTAGTGCAGGACCAAAGTGTTTCGTTTTGTTGTGTATAAGGTCACTATGAGTTGGAACTGACTTGATGGCACCTAACAATAACAAGACAGTGGTGGATCGCAATCTTGATTGCACATTAGAATTAATTGGGAAACTTAAATGTGTAGTGAAGGTCAAGAACCACTAGTTTAAATTAAGAAGAAAAGCTAAGAATGAAACAGAGACATACACTTTTGAGGATTAGGCAGAGGAAGGAGGAGTTTATGATGAAGAATTGTGGCCCGAGAAAAAGAAAAATACAGTTTGTCACAGAAGCCAAAAAAAAAAGACCACCTAAGAAAGAAAGGTGAGGTGGAAAGTCAAACATTGCAGAGCAGACTCTCCAAGTGTTCACTTACTGCCTCTTCCAGAGGAGATGATGATGTTCCTAAACAATTCAACAAACAGCTTGGCATGTAATAAGCAATATTCTTTAGGAGAGTTAACACCATAACCCCCGTCCCCCAAGATCTGAAAGCCCAGTAGAAAACTGCTCTGAGAGCCCCAAACTTCAAAATGAATGCAAAATTTGCATTCTGTTCATTATTTTATTTTAACATAATAATTCTAAATTAAGAGTCACTACAGAAAGTTGTTTCCATTTTCTGGGCTCTTAAAAGTATTTATACTGAAATTAAATAGCAAACAAATTGTAGCTGATTGTGGTTCTGACTTGTTCACATTGACTTTACTAGCTTCAGACATTCTAAATTTTTGAAAACAGGATTCTGTGCTTTAAAAAAAAAAAAGAGGATGAAAACCATTGGATCAGACATGCTGAAGTCTAGAATGACTTCCAAATTGTATCTATGAATCCCACTGTCTTTGATATCAATTAACTAAAATTTCAGTCTATTTTTGGCAATCTAAAGTTCTACAAAGATTAAAAAACAAAAATCTTTAAATATCAAAACAGATAATAAATAGGGAAATATCTCAAACCATTTCCAAGTCAGGCAATCAGCTGTACTGAGAGAAGAGAAGAAAGACAAGGAACTGAAATAACACAGAGAACACATCTTTTTCAAATGTCACATTTAATGTTTTCACCACTGTACTTCAAATCTACATTGTACAAAGTGACCAGTAAGTGTGCCACGGTAATTGACCAACCTCTGAGATTGTACCTTTCACACCAGTGTCTTCTTGGGCTCTTTTGATACTAAACACGTTTCTCATTCAAGTGAATTGAAATGCTTCAGTTGGGTTGATTCTCAGGAGCCTCATAAAAAAAAACAAAGATATTGCACCATCTTTGTTTAGTAATTCAATGTTTGTTTCTTTCACAGCAAATAATTACTTCATTGAAGTTAAAACTTCCAACATAACTTATTAATAGTCTTCAAATTCAGCTCAGATCACTCAAGATGAAAAATCTCTGCTAAATACAGATAACTTACAATAACTTTAACAGTTAATTGTCCATAACACACACCAAGGTTTTTTCCTAGACCAATTTTAAGACGATCCATTAGTATACCTTGTACAGGTGAAAAACGATCTTCAATTTTCTTGTCTTTTTTTTTTTTTTTTTAAATATAAAAGTTGGAAGGGACATTCAAGTTTCAAGTCTCCACATTGAACTTAAAAAAAAAAAATAATCATCATCAGCATGTGGAGGTAAACAAGCCAAGTTGTATAACTCCAGGAGGTAGAGGCCTTCAATTTGTATTCATATATACATATGCACAGAAGAATTCAGTGTTCCAACAGAAAAAGAATTTGTCAAAAAGTAATAAGTTATTTACTACTGTGACATTTCAAGACTCCCACAGCTTTGCCTAAGGACACACAC